>NC_084735.1:35672962-35720462 GCF_033978785.1 Entelurus aequoreus
TGCGGCCACAGCTCCAATCAGCCGCCTCGACAATAGAGGTGCGGAACATGGTCCATTCGGACTCAATGTCCAGCACCTCCCTCGTGACATGTTCAAAGTTCTTCCGGAGGTGGGAATTGAAACTCTCTCTGACAGGAGACTCTGCCAGACGTTCCCAGCAAACCCTCACAATGCGTTTGGGCCTGCCAGGTCTGTCCGGCATCCTCCCCCACCATCGCAGCCAACTCACCACCAGGTGGTGATCGGTAGAAAGCTCCGCCCCTCTCTTCACCCGAGTGTCCAAAACATGAGGCCGCAAATCCGACGACACAACTACAAAGTCGATCATGGAACTGCGGCCTAGGGTGTCCTGGTGCCAAGTGCACATATGGACACCCTTATGTTTGAACATGGTGTTCGTTATGGACAATCTGTGACGGGCACAAAAGTCCAATAACAAAACACCGCTCGGGTTCAGATCCGGGCAGCCATTCTTCCCAATCACGCCTCTCCAGGTTTCACTGTCGCTGCCAACATGAGCATTGAAGTCCCCCAGTAGAACGAGGGAATCACCCGGGGGAGCACTCTCAAGTACTCCCTCGAGTGAATCCAAAAAGGGTGGGTACTCTGAGCTGCGGTTTGGCGCGTAAGCGCAAACCACAGTCATGACCCGTTCCCCCACCCGAAGGCGGAGGGAAGCTACTCTCTCGTCCACCGGGTTGAACTCCAACATGCAGGCTCTGAGCCGGGGGGAAACAAGAATTGCCACCCCAGCCCGTCGCCTCTCACTGCCGGCAACGCCAGAGTAGAAGAGAGTCCAGCCCCTCTCGAGAGAACTGGTTCCAGAGCCCTTGCTGTGCGTCGAAGTGAGTCCGACTATGTCTAGTCGGAACTTCTCCACCTCGCGCACTAGCTCAGGCTCCTTCCCCCCCAGCGAGGTGACGTTCCACGTCCCAAGAGCTAGCTTCTGTAGCCGAGGATCGGACCGCCAAGTGCCCTGCCTTCGGCTTCCGCCCAGCTCACATCGCACCCGACCTCTATGACCCCTGCTATGGGTGGTGAGCCCATTGGAGGGGGAACCCACGTTGCCTCTTCGGGCTGTGCCCGGCCGGGCCCCATGGGGACAGGCCCGGCCACCAGGCGCTCGCCATCGTGCCCCACCTCCGGGCCTGGCTCCAGAGGGGGCCCCGGTGACCCGCGTCCGGGCGAGGGAAGTCTGGGTCCATAGTTTTTATTTCTCATTGAGGTCTTCGAGCTGCTCTTTGTCTGATCCCTCACCTAGGACCAGTTTGTCTTGGGAGACCCTACCAGGGGGCATAAAGCCCCCGGACAACGTAGCTCCTAGGATCATTGGGACACGCAAACTCCTCTACCACGGTAAGGTGGCACTGTACTTTTCAAGGAAGATAACTTTAAACTAGTCTTAACTTTAAAGAAATACACTCTATACATTGCTAATGTGGTAAATGACTATTCTAGCTGCAAATGTCTGGTTTTTGGTGCAATATTTACATAGGTGTATAGAGGCCCATTTCCAGCAACTATCACTCCAGTGTTCTAATGGTACAATGTGTTTGCTCATTGGCTCAGAAGGCTAATTGATGATTAGAAAACCCTCGTGCAATCATGTTCACACAGCTGAAAACAGTTTAGCTCGTTACAGAAGCTACAAAACTGACCTTCCTTTGAGCAGATTGAGTTTCTGGAGCATCACATTTGTGGGGTCAATTAAACGCTCAAAATGGCCAGAAAAAGAGAACTTTCATCTGAAACTCGACAGTCTATTCTTGTTCTTAGAAATGAAGGATATTCCACAAAATTGTTTGGGAGACCCCAAACTTTTGAACGGTAGTGTATATATATATATATATATATATATATATATATATATATATATATATATATATATATATATATATATATATATATATATATAACATTTGTTTTATTTTCTCCCCAATAGTAGATCTTAAAGGGGAACTTCCACTTTTTGGGGGGGGAATTTTACCTGTCATTCACAATCCCTATGTTAGACAAGAACACATATGTTTTTCTTTTTTTATGCATTCTAATATGGCAAATACAAGGCAAGAATGTATTTATTGTCCTCATAAAGCGTTTTTTTAAACACCCAAAAACCGCCAAAAATTCTCCATTTGCATCCCCTTACTTGAATATTAACCAAGTATTAACTATATTGTTTTTATAAGCGCTAACTACTTTTAGCGGCACTGTGATCACAGAGAGTTAACTAGCTCATGCAGCTATTGTCATATACTGAGCTGCTGCTGCTGCTACTACATCACCTCTGAGTTGGTGGAAGTTCATTCTAAATTATAAATCATACCTCCCACTTGTATAGTAGAAGGTTGTTGTCATCAACTTTGACATCCAATTTGGCGAAAAAAAGGCTCAAAAATACACAATTTTTTTTTAATTTTACCTGCGTGAGGATTATGATTAATTCTTCATCTAAACAGGAAGATATACACATCCCGTCAGTTGACATCCTAGTGAGAGCAGACATTGTACAGTTAGACGGTTTTATAATGTTAAAAGTTTTTATTTCGTGTTTAACACTTAGCAATACTGCAACTAATTAGTATTAGTGTTGATATTGTTGAAAGAAATAGCAAACGTTGTGATCCGTTTTTGAAATGAATACACCGCTGTATACTTAAAATGACCAAAATATGTAAATATTGCATGTTTTTGTATGTATATAAAACATTGAGGGAATGTTTGGATCTTTTTTAAAGCGCTTTTAGGTAGAATAGAACAAATCCCTTTAGCTCCATTGTTAGCTGACTTTTGTTAGCGTTTATTTGGGAGTTAGAATGCATTAAAAATGTGTGTGCTTGTGAATGAAAGGATTGTGAATGATAGGCAAAAGTCCAGTTCCTCTTTAACTGTCAGGACTGCCTCTCCCTACATGCAGATCACGCTCTGTGTGTAGGGCCCCACAAACCGATTGCATGAAGAAGGTCATGTAAAATGTCAATTAATGAATGACATGGCACTTTCTTTATTTTTATTCCCAGCCCCGTCCTGCTCAATCACTGATAATATTTTAATGTCAAATAAGAATACTAAAAATAATGGACTAGACTAAAAAAGAAAAGACTGGTTTGGTTTACATAGTCACCACTTTGCGAGGGGGGACTCGACTATTCGATTCAAAGAAAATATCAAGTCCAGAATGACTTTTTCAACAGCTGCTGCTCTTTTTGCTGTCACATAGGGAAGGTCAGTCATCCTGCATTACAGTAGGAAGCTTGACGAGCTGCATTTTAACGGCGGTCCGATCAAGCGGCCTGGCCTGTGTCTTAGTTCAGCCGCCATCCCAAACAAGGCGGCATAATGCTAGAGGGTGGAGGACGAGATGAAGGACGCCGTGTAAAGATGGGGGAGCTCCAAAGTCTAGGCTTGTCCAGTCTGCGTCATGATGGAAGTGTTATTTAGGATTCATTGCAGCCCATTATTGATCCCCAGCACCTCCACAGCTAAATCAACTGTAATTGACCCTTGCACGTGCGCTCACCTTTCGTCCTCCAAGCTTCTCCTCATGGGCTGTCTGTGTCACACACACACACACACATACACAAAGTTTTACACACTCATGCCCAAGCGGGCCGCCATGTGACTTGAATGCATCTTAATCACCATTAAGCCTTAATCCCTGCAGGGGGACAGCGTGGTGCATATGGCATAACAAAGCTAATTCAACAGACATTACAACAGGTTTTAAGCTCCTAACGCACAATGGAGTGAGGGAGGGGTCGATGGAGGTGGAGATGAGCGCTGTACGAGAGTCACTACACCGCCAGAAAAATACAGAACGGATAAATATGTTAAATATAAATTTGTTAAATCAACTCCACTGGCCATTTTTGGGCTTTACAGTCTATATAGAATACAATTTATTTTGGTACATACTCTAAAGAGATGCAATATAGTCACAATGATGTAGAACTGTACTGCATCATACTGGGGACCAGCCTGCACTGGAAATAATATAATAAATACATATACAAATATGGAATGACAAAAATTAATTGAACGAGCAAAAGCCTATGGAAAGTAGTTTTAATATAAATATAATTGATCAAATAAAATTGTCAATATACAAATTGTATAAAAATAACTTAAAACATAATGCATTTTATTAGATTTATTTTTTTTATGTATTTTTTTATGCATGCGCGAATGTATTCATATAATTATATATTGTATTAAATTAAATGCATTTAAATACATGTGAACAGACCAGAAGAATACAGTAAATAAATATAAATGCAGTGTATAGGTAAAGAAAAATAAAAGCCTAGGAACGCCCATGGAAAACAGTTTGCAATGGGAGAAATCCTGCTACATTGTATGTTAAAAATAGGCTTCAGTTCCCCCCGGAACCCCAGGAGGGACAAGTGGTAGAACATGGATGGATGGATGGATTGAATAAATAATTACAATTTTAAAATACAAATGCTATTAAAAAATTAACGGAAAAGAAATGTAATGTTAATAGATTTTATTTTGTATGTATTTACTGCATGCATCAATGTAATAACCTAATTACCTATAGAAATAAATCAATCAATTAATCAATTGACGTTTAACAAAAAAACGGACAGACATCACCTGAAGAATGAATAAATATTGTAAATAAAGGTCTACAAAAAATTATTGAGCGAGCAAAAGCCAAATACTGTCCATGGAAAATAGTTCTGCATCAGAAGACATCTTCTTACATTTTTAAAATGAATATAAAAAATGTTGTAAAAAAAAAAAAAAATTACAAATTTTAAGAATACAAATTCTAGAAATATAACTGAAAATGTAAATGAATTAATTAGGATTAAAAAAAATATATATTGTAAATATTAAATAACATTTATATATATATATATATATATATATATATATATATATATATATATATATATATATATATATATATATATATATATATATATAATATACAGTCGCGATCAAAAGTTTACATACACTTGTAAAGAACATAATGTCATGGCTGTCTTGAGTTTCCAATAATGTCTACAAATCTTATTTTTTTGTGATAGAGTGAGGCCATTCTAAAACCTTAATTCTAGCCTGATTTAGCCATTCCTTTACCACTTTTGACGTGTGTTTGGGGTCATTGTCCTGTTGGAACACCCAACTGCGCCCAAGACCCAACCTCCAGGCTGCTGATTTTAGGTCGTCCTGAAGAATTTGGAGGTAATCCTCCTTTTTTATGGTCCCATTTAAAGCACCAGTTCCATTGGCAGCAAAACAGGCCCAAAGCATAATACTACCACCACCATGTTTGACAGTAGGTGTGGTGTTCCTGGGATTAAAGGCCTCACCTTTTCTCTTACAAACATATTGCCTGGTATTGTGGCCAAAAAAGCTCAATTTTTGTTTCATCTGACACCACATAGACAAAGATAAGACATTCTGGAGGAGAGTTCTGTGGTCATATGAAACAAAAATTGTTTGTTTGGCCACAATACCCAGCAATGTGATTAGAGGAGAAAAGGTGAGGTTTATAATCCCAGGAACACCAAACCTACCGTCAAGCATGGTGGTGGTAGTATTATACTCTGGGCCTGTTTTGCTGCCAATTGAACTGGTGATTTAAATGGGACAATGAAAAGGGAGGTTTACCTCTTAAATCATCAGCCAAAAGTGGTAAAGGAATGGCTAAATCAGGCTAGAATTAAGGTTTTAGAATGGCCTTCCCAAAGTCCTGACTTAAACGTGTTGACAATGCTGAAGAAACATGTCCATGTCAGAAAACCAACAAATTTAGCTGAACTGCACCAATTTTGTCAAGAGGAGTGGTCAAAAATTCAACCAGAAGCTTGTGGATGGCTACCAAAAGCGCCTTATTGCAGTGAAACTTGCCAAGGGACATGTAATCAAATATTAACATTGCTGTATGTATACTTTTGACCCAGCTGATTTGGTCACATTTTCAGTAGACCCATAATAAATTCATAAAAGAACCAAACTTCATGAATGTTTTCTGTGACCAATAAGTATGTGCTCCAATCACTCTATCACAATAAAATAAGAGTTGTAGAAATTATTGGAAACTCAAGACAGCCATGACATTATTTTCTTTACTAGTGTATGTAAACTTTTGATCACGACTATGTATACAAAACCCAAAACCAGTGAAGTTGGCACGTTATGTAAATCCTAAATAAAAACAGAATACAATTATTTGCAAATCCTTTTCAACCTATATTCAATTGAATACAATCTAAAGACAACATACTTAACATTCGAACTGGTGAACTTTATTTTTTGCAAATATTAGCTCATTTGGAATTTGATGCCTGCAACATGTTTAAAAACAGCTGGCACAAGTGGCAAAAAAGACTGAGAAAGATGAGGAATGCTCATCAAACACTTATTTGGAACATCCCACGGGTGAACAGGCTAATTGGGAACAGGTGGGTGCCATGATTGGGTATAAAAGCAGCTTCCACGAAATGCTCAGTCATTCACAAACAAGGATGGGGCGAGGGTCACCACTTTGTCAACAAATGTATCCGACAGTTTAAGAACAACATTTCTCAACAAGCTATTGCAAGGAATTTAGGGATTTCCCCATTTACGGTCCGTAATATCATCAAAAGGTTCAGAGAATCTGGAGAAATCACTGCATGTAAGCGGCAAGGCCGAAAACTAACATTAAATGCACGTGACTTTAGATCCCTCAGGTGGTACTGCATCAAAAACCAACCTCAGTGTGTAAAGGATATCACCACATGGGCTCAGGAACACTTCAGAAAACCACTGTCAGTAACTACAGGTCGTCGCTACATCTGTAAGTGCAAGTTAAAACTCTATTATGCAAAGCAAAAGCCATTTATCAACAACACCCAGAAACGCCGCCGGCTTCGCTGGGCCCGAGCTGGACTGATGCAAAGTGGAAAAGTGTTCTGTGGTCTGATGAGTCTACATTTCAAAGTGTTTTTGGAAACTGTGGAAGTTGTGTCCTCCGGACCAAAAAGGAAAAGAACCATCCGTATTGTTATAGGTGCATAGTTCAAAAGCCAGCATCTGTGATGGTATGGGTAACTTACACATCTGTGAAGGCACCATTAATTTTGAAAGGTACATACAGGTTTTGGAGCAACATATGTTGTCATCCAAGCAACGTCGTTTTCATGGACGCCCCTACTTATTTCAGCAATACAAATGCCAAGCCACGGGTTACAACAGCGTGGCTTCATAGTAAAAGAATGCGGGTACTAGACTGACCTGCCTGGAGTCCAGACCTGTCTCCCATTGAAAACGTGTGGTGCATTATGAAGCGTAAAATACAACAACAGAGACTGTTGAACAACTTAAGCTGTACATCAAGCAACAATGGGAAAGAATTCCACCTGAAAAGCTTAAAAAATTGGTCTCCTCAGTTCCCAAACGTTTACTGAGTGTTGTTAAAAGGAAAGGCCATGTAACACAGTGGTAAAAATGCCACTATGCCAACTTTTTTGGAATGTGTTGCTGCCATTCAATTCTAAGTTAATGATTATTTGCCAAAAAAAACAAGTTTCTCAGTTCGAACATTAAATATCTTGTCTTTGCTGTATATTCAATTGAATATAAGTTGAAAAGGATTTTCAAATCATTGTATTCTGTTTTTATTTACGATTTACACAACGTGCCAACTTCACTGGTTTTGTGTTTTGTGTATATGGATGTGTGTATATATATATATATATATATATATATATATATATATATATATATATATATATATATATATATATATATATATATATTTATACATATGTGTGTGTGTGTGTGTGTGTATATATACTGTATATATGTATATACTGTATATATATATATATATATATATATATATATATATATATATATATATATATATATGATATATACTGTATATACGTGTGTATGTACGTATATATATATATATATATATATATATATATATATATATATACAGTATATCATGGGTGTCAAACTCTGGCCCGCGGGCCAAATTTGGCCCGCCGTGTAATTTCACTTGGCCCTTGAGGCGATATCAAATTAACACTAGAGCTGGCCCGCCGATTATATACAGCGGCGGTGCCGTGGTACCACCGCATTCACCGCTACTTCTCATACTTGCCAACCCTCCCGGGAGACTCCCAAACTTCAGTGCCCCTCCCAAATATCGTCACGTCTGCTTTTCATCCAGTCCAACTAGTGCTGGCCCAGTCACATGTGTGCAGCTTCTTGCGCACGCACGCACGCACGCACGCACGCACGCACACACGAATGCAATGCATACTTGATCGACAGCGATACAAGTTACACTGAGGGTGCCAGTATAAACAACTTTAACATTGTTAGAAATATGCGCCACACTGTGAACCCACACCAAACAAGAATGACTAACACAATTCGGGAGAACATCCACACCGTAACACAACATAAACACAACAGAACAAATACCCAGAATCCTTTGCAGCACTAATAGCGTCCCGGAAGAGTTAGTATTGCAAAGGGTTCTGGGTATTTGTTCTATTGTGTTTATGTTGTGTTACGGTGCGGATGTTCTCCCAAAATGTGTTTGTTATTCTTGTTTGGTGTGGATTCACAGTGTGGTGTATATTTCTAACAGAGCTAAAGTTGTTTATACGGGCACCCTCTGTGTAACCTGTATAGCTTTTGATGAAGTATGCGTTGTATTCACGTGTGTGTGCGCACAGAAGCTGCACATGTCTTGTGTCTGGGCCGGCACGTTGTCAGAATGGATGAAAAGCGGACGTTAAAGGCAATGCCTTTAAGGCACGCCCCCAAGACTGTGGTCCGGGTGGACTACGAGATATAATGACTGATGAACACCTTTGTTCGATAATGAAGGTTGACTCAGCTCAAAGCCTGAACCCCGACATTAATGAACTAGCATCCAAGAAAAGATGCCAGGTATCTGTCTTGGGCACATCAGATTAGATCAGTGTGTTGCAAACTGAGCAGTTTAAAGTCCTGAATGGTTGGTTTATTCATTGTTATTTTATTTTCAAATTTATTAGCCTGTGGAAAAAGTTAATGTTGATATTCACCTCAGAAGGCTGCAAATAGAAAAGAGACATTGAAAAAATGTTTTAATTGTATTTGATATGCCATTGAAATTTTTTTATTATTATTAATATTATTTGAAACTCGATTTTGCGTGTCACTATAAAGTTATATAAGCCTTGCTTGTTCAATATTCAATGCAAAACTTGTTTGAGTCCCTGTTAAAAGGTTAATTTCATATAGAAATCATATATATGACATATATATTATATATAATATACACATGTATATTATATATGTGTGTGTGTATATACTATATATATATATATATATATATATATATATATATATATATATATATATATATATATATATATATATATATATATATATATATATATTGCATGCATTAATGTATCAACATAATTATATATTGAATTAAATCAAATACATTTAATTTAATTTATTCACAATAGGGGACAGACCTGAACAGAAAAATAATAAGTATAAAAATAGGTACACAATAAACAAGAAATAAATTAAGTGAATGAAGGTCTTGAATACCTTTCGAAAAAAAACTTCTGTATAGAGAGACATCCTCCTATATTTTTTAAAAGAAATGCTTAAAATGAATGAATACAATTTGACTAACTGAAAACATATTTTAATTTTGTAAGATTGTATTTTTAATCTATTAATGTAATCTATTGAAATAAATCTAACACATTTAATAGAAATTATTTTTAACAATAACGGACAGACATGACCATAAGGCGGCCGTTAGTGACAGGTTTTGTGTTGTATACTGGTGGTCTCGCCATCTTGTAGTTTAGCAGCTATGACAACTAACCGGGTCTTTTTTTCCCCACACAGACCAGTCACAGGCTCAAAGGTCAAACTCCATCGCTGTTGCCGGGGCAGTGATAGGCGCTGTCCTCGCTCTCTTCCTCATCACAGTCTTCTTCATCGTCCTTGTCACCGCCCGCAAGGCCCCGCTACCGGCTTTTTCGGACAAAGTGTAAGTCAAATAGTTCATTAAAAGGGAGTTTGACAGAGGAGCAGCAGAGGGTTCTCCTTCACACTCTGGTGAGCATTTTGCATTTCTCCATGCGCTCTAACAGGGGTGCCAAACGGCTGTGCTTCTGGATGGAAACTCTTTGGTGTACTCTCGCTTCTGCTAAAGGGGCTGTTTGCAACTTGCTCAAAGTTACATTTAGTGGTTTAACAGTACATTATGTGTGTATGTATGTATGTATGTTGTATATATATATATATACACATATATATATATGAATGAATGAATGAATGAATGAATGAATGAATGAATGAATGAATGAATGAATGATCTTTATTGTCATTGTGCATGTACAGGTACAGGTCCAACGAAATTTAGGTTGCTTCCCTAAGGTGCTTTGCTTCACAATATATAAAAACAACACAATATACACAATATGCAATATGGCCTAAGACCACTCTAAGAGGCAATGTAAAAAAAACGAGACAGTAAAAAGTACAAAGTGACTAGTGAACTGACTAGAGAGGAGTAATGCTGGTTCCCAGTGTGCTGAGGGGGTGGGAGTCAGCATTTCCTACCTCCTATGCTGTGCAGGCATTTTATTTTGGATTAAAATATGTAAATAAATATGATAAATATTGTCCAGTTGGCGTGTAATCACTGATTGCACAGTCCCGGATCGTGATTGACCGGTGGCATGATTTTTTTTTTTTTTTTTTTTTTTTTTTTTTTTAATTTTATTTTTATTTATTTTATTTTTTTACATTCCAGCTGCGTTTAGTGCAGTTATGGCCCGGGGGTAGAAACTGTTCTTGAGTCTATTTGTGCGGGTTCGCATGGTTCTGAAACGTCTGCCGGAAGGCAGCCGATCGAAGTGGCTGTTGCCGGGGTGGGATGGGTCCTTGAGTATGTTGGCTGCCTTCTTCAGGCAGCGGGAGTTGTACAGTTCTTCCAGGGAGGGGAGGGGGCACCCGATGATTTTTTGGGCCGATTTGACGACCCTCTGGAGAGCTTTCCTCTCTGCTGCTGTGCAGCTGCAGAACCATACGCAGATGCATTATGTGAGGATGCTCTCCACAGAACAGCGGTAGAAGGACACCAGTAGATCCTGTCTCAGGTGGAGATTCCTGAGTACTCTCAAGAAGTAGAGCCTCTGCTGTGCCCTCTTGACGATAGCCGTGGTGTTGGTCCTCCAGGACAGGTCCTCCTCCAGGTGAACTCCCAGGAAGCGTAGGGATGAGACTCTTTCCACACAGCCCCCGTCGATGTACAGGGGCTGTATGGTAGTTTTTCTCCTCCTGCTGTCCAAGATCACTTCCTGGGTCTTGAGCTGGTTCAGCTTCAGGTTGTTCGCCCTGCTCAACACTGCCAGCTGCTCCACCTCGTCCCGGTATGCCGTCTCGTCGACCCCAGAGATGCAGCCCACCACCATTGTGTCATCGGCAAACTTTATGATGCGATTGCCGGGGTAGGTGGCTGTGAAGTCGTGGGTGTAGAGTGAGTAGAGCAGGGGGCTCAGCACGCAGCCCTGAGGTGAGCCAGTGCTGAGGCTGAGGGCTGTGGAGGTGTGGGTACCCATCCTCACCCTCTGACAGTGGTCAGTAAGGAAAGTCTTTAATCCAGAGACAGCTGGGGTTGGATATTCCGAGGTCTGCTAGCTTGGTCACCAGTCTGTCAGGTAAGATGGTATTAAATGCAGAGCTGAAGTCTACAAAGAGCAGCCGAACATAGCTTCCCCCCCCCCCCCCCCCCCCCTCCATGTGGGACATGGCGGAGTGGAGAGCCGTAGTGATGCGTCCTCCGTAGACCTGTTGGCTCGGTAGGCAAACTGATAGGGGTCCAATGCGGGCGGTAGGGATGAGAGGATGTGGGTCCGGACCAGTTTCTCGAAACACTTCATTGTAATAGAAGTGAGTGCCACTGGCCGGTAGTCGTTCAGACAGCTGACAGTGTTTTTCTTTTTGGGGACCGGGATGATGGTGGAGGTTTTCAGGCAGGATGGGACGGTGGCCTGGGACAGGGACCGGTTGAAGATGTCGGTGAGGACACCAGTCAGCTGATCAGCGCAGTCTCTCAGCACCCGTCCGGAGACGCCGTCCGGTCCCACAGCCTTCCTCGGATTCACGGCTTTCAGTGTGTGTCTGACCTCGTGCTCCGTCACTGAAAGAGTGAGGCTGCTGTGGTCTGTCGAGTGAGGTGTGACTGCTGATTGAGGTGTGGCTGTTGGGTGAGGTGTTGCTCCTGAGTGAGGTGTGACTGCTTCCGATGGTGTTACCTCAAAGCGGGCGTAGAAGGAGTTCAGCTCCTCTGCCAGCCGGGGGTCTCCCCTGCCGGCCGGGGGGTTGCTGGGCCTGTAGTTGGTCATGTGCTGGACCCCCTGCCATACCCTCCTGGAGTCGTTGCTTTGGAAGCAGTCCTCAATCTTTGTTTTGTAGTCCCCCTTAGCCTCCCTGATACCACGCTTCAGGCTGGCTCTGGCAGTGCTGTAGAGCTCCCCATCGCCAGATCTGAACACGGTGTCCCTCTCCCTCAGCAGCCTCTGCACCTCTCTCGTCATCCACGGCTTTGTGTTGGAATAGACTCGGACGCGCTTATCCACAGTAACAGAGTCTGTGCAGTGTTTTATGTAGCCCAGTACTCCTGATGTGTATTTCTCCAGGTCCTCGTCTTCAAAGACCTCCCACGCAGTGGTGTCAAAGCAGTCTTGCAGCTTTTCAGTGGCACCTTCAGGCCAGGTTTTGATGGACTTTGTTGTGGTGGGAGCACTTATCCGGGTGGGGGTGTATGCTGGGATGAGTGGCAGGGATGTGTGGTCTGACTGGCCCATGTGTGCTAAATATATATATATATATATATATATATATATATATATATATATATATATATATATATATATATATATATATATATATATATATATATATATATATATATATATATATATGTATGTATGTATGTATGTATGTATGTATGTATGTATGTATGTATGTATGTATGTATGTATGTATGTATATATATATATATATATATATATATATATATATATATATATATATATATATATATATATATATATATATATATATATGTATGTATGTATGTATGTATGTATGTAGGTATGTATAATATATATATATGTATATATACAGTATTTATATATATATATATATATATATATATATATATATATATATATATATATATATATATATATATATATATATATATATATATATATATATATCTACTGTATGTGTATATGTGTGTATGTGTATGTATATATACATATATACGTGTATATATGTATACGTGTATATATATATATACGTGTATATATGTATACGTGTATATAGATATATACATACGTATGCATATTGATATATATATATATATATATACAGTATATATATATATATATATATATATATATATATATATATATATATATATATATATACATTTATATATATACATTTATATACGTTTATATAGATATATATATATACATATATATACATGTATATATCGTATTTTTCTGACTATAAGTCACATTATTTTTCATAGTTTGGCCGGGGGTGCGACTTATACTCAGGAGCGACTTATGTGTGAAATTATTAACACATTACCGTAAAATATCAAATAATATTATTTAGCTCATTCACGTAAGAGACTAGACGTATAAGATTTCATCGGATTTAGCGATTAGGAGTGACAGATTGTTTGGTAAACGTATAGCATGTTCTATGTGTTATAGTTATTTGAATGACTCTTACCATTATATGTTACGTTAACATACCAGGCACGTTCTCAGTTGGTTATTTATGCTTCATATAACGTACACTTATTCAGCCTGTTGTTCACTATTCTTTATTTATTTTAAATTGCCTTTCAAATGTCTATTCTTGGTGTTGGGTTTTATCAAATAAATGTCCCCAAAAAATGCGACTTATACTCCAGTGCGACTTATATATGTTTCTTTATTATGCATTTTCGGCCGGTGCGGCTTATGCTCCGGAGCCTGTCCCTTTTGGGGTCACGGGGAGTGCTAGAGCCTATCTCAGCTGCATTCAGGCGGAAGGCGGGGTACACCCTGGACAAGTCGCCACCTCCTCGCAGTATATATACGTATATACGTGTGTATATACGTGTGTATACGCATATGTATTCTATATACATTATATATATATACTGTGTATATATACGCAGTGTTGGGTTAGTTACTGAAAACCAGTACCTAGTTACAGTTACTACTTACTTTATTTCAAAAATAACTCAGTTACTAACTCAGTTACTTACACCAAAAAGTAATGCGTTACTGTGAAAAGTAACTATTTAGTCTTTTTTTTTTAAAGGCTCCCATTAATGCCCTTTTAGCCGTCACTTCAGTACTGTTATTGCACTGGAGAATAATACAATCTGTTGATCACCTTGACATGCATTTGCACCACTGAACTTTGCTAAGCAATGTGGTCTACATACAACACACAAAGACAAAGATATGTTTCAAAGGGCCAATTTATTTTATATATATATATATATATATATATATATATATATATATATATATATATATATATATATATATTATATATATATATATATATATATGTATATATATATATATATATATATATATATGTACGTATGTATATATATACACGTGTATACATGTATATATATACACGTATATATATGGATATATATACATGTATATGTATACGTATATATATACTGTATATATATATATATATATATATATATATATATATATATATATATATATATATATATATATATATACGTATGTATATATATACACGTATATATATGGACATGTATACGTATATATGTATACGTATTTATGTGTATATATATATGTCACTCTTGTCCTATAATGTCATGGCATATAAAAAAAATGGTGGGCAAGTACAATAATGTAAATGTTAAGTCTGCTATTAGATCATATTTGCCATACATATAGGGTGGCGTGGCTCAGATGGTAGAACTTGAGGGTTCCTGGTTCGTATTCCAGCTTCCGCCATCCAAATTATGGCCGTTGTGTCCTTGGGCAAGACACTTCACCCACTTTGCTCCCACTGCCGCTCACACTGGTGTATGAATGTGCATGAATGTTTGGTGGTGTCGGAGAGGCCTTGGGCGCAAATTGGCAGACACTTTTCCATCAGTCTACCGCAGGGCAGCTGTGGCTACAAATTTTAGCTTACCACTATAATAGTGTGAATGTGGAGTGAATGGATGATGGCTTCTCAGTTCTCACTGTAAATTGTTGTGAGTGTCTTGAAAGGCACTCACAAGGCACTCATACCAAAGACTATAAAAATGGGACCCATTTCCTCCCTGCTTGGCACTCAGCATTAAGGGTTGGAATTGGGGGTTAAATCACCAAAAATGATTCCCGGGCGCGGCGCCGCTGCTGCCCACTGCTCCCCACTGCTCCCCTCACCTTCCAGGGGGTGAACAAGGGGATGGGTCAAATGCAGAGGACACCTAGTGTGTGTGTGACAATCATTGGTACTTTAACTTTAACTTAACTTTAACTTATATATATTTCATCCATTTTTGTTATTAAAAACTAACTCAAAATATGTTTTAAAAATATATTTTATCAATACTTTTTCAGGTCGTTTAACACATTTGGTTCTATGAATATAGACTACTTATCTATAAAATAAAGAGATTGTATGCATACTTAATACTAGTAAGAGTACTCTATCTTTGGGAAAGTATTAAGTGTGACCGTGGCTGGATCTCCCTGTGGGACGACATGGGGCAGGGCGACTCGAGCCTTGCCACTCTCCTTCATCACACGCACGCACGCACACACACGCACACACACACACATAGTCATCTCATAGCAATCACACGCACAAACACACACACACACACACTCACACACACACACACACACACACACACACACACACACACACACACACACACACACACACACACACACACAGTCATCTCATAGCAATATGAAAGAAAAAAAGCATTCCATGTTGAAAAATGAATGTCATCCTGTGTGATTGGACTCAGTCACTCTGACTTAGGTCAGTGCAGGAGTTGCTATTTGATTTTGAGCATAGCCTACGTAAAATAAATAATAATGTTAAAAATGTAACTACAGTAGTAGCTCAACTTAATAGCTTGATTGGTTCTGTGACGGAGCGCTTAGTTCAAAACACTTGTATTTTAATTAATTGTCTCCTATGTAAAATGTATTGAAATCGATTTAATTGGTGCTTAGTTGCTTATATCATTTTAACATGTGACGTGCCTTTTAATAAATAAAAACACATTTTTAGATGAGAGGTATTTTATTAATTACAATATAATTTACTACTCACAACTAAAGTTGTATGTACTAATTTACAACATTTACCTTGGAGAGTGGACTTCCACAGTATCTCTTTCCAGCTGCTTCTCGGTCAAACACACCAACAGCAGCTTTTCTATATTTTCATTGATATCCAACTTTAATATAATTTTTTTAACATCCTTGGCTGCCATCAACTCATTCTTCTTCAGTGTGGTGCAGACTTGCAGTGGTACGCTCGAAATGACTTTGCCAAGTTGGCGACACACTAAATCATGTTTTTGATGATTTATTTCTTGAATTCAATTAATATCATCCTCTTCTTCTGTCCTACACATAATAAAGTTATGTGCATCTCTATCTGTACAGCAAGTACATCCAGATGTTCTTGGACAAATCTTACGGGGTTCACTGTGACATTTGCTACACCAAATAATGGCGGGGATGCTTGTAAGTCAATTTTTTGCTTGCAACCTAAAGCCTAACGATTATCTGAGAGACAGCTCTTATCTCAAAACCCTCTTAAAATAGGGCATACTTAAGTTGAGGTACCACTTTATAAGAAATGTTTTTAAAATAGCTTGAATTTCATATCAACAAAAATCTTAGGGCACATTAATGAAGGGAACAACTAAACCTCTTAAATTTTAGTAATAGTAACAACAATGGTCCGATAATAATATAATAACAATAGTCAACAGTTTTTATTTTTTGCAAATATATTTTATAGAATTTTACAGTTAAAATCACATTTAACAATCATACTTTGCTCACTCAGACCCTTCATACAGGCACACATCCACTTATACACACTCACATGCATACTTGAGGAGAGAGGTGCACTTGGGCTTTAACAACTCAAGGTTTACAGTGTGACATTATTAGAAAAAGTACCTAGATATTGTATATATCCATCCATCCTGCACTGGCTCAGGATCAGCAGACGATCCAGACCATAGCAAGATGGATGAATATTCCTCGGCATCAAGGATCCTCAGGAAGTTATCACTAGATCACCTCCCGGGGACCTCTACACCGTTCACACTTAAAAAAGAAGAAGAAAGTCAAATTTTTGTGCTTTGATCAGATGCAAAAAAAATAAAAATAAAAAATAAAATAAAAAAAGTCATCAAAAAAAAGCAAGTAAACCGTGACAAAACCATATCAAAAGTGACACAAAAAATCAATAGTAGTGTGGGAACAATACAAAAAAGTAATAACAATTATTAAAAAAAAGGAATAAAACTACAAAAAAGATATGACAATTTTTTAGTTAACAGTTGATAGTAAAAAAAAATAAAATAAAATAAAAAACCTGGAGAAATATTATTTAAAAAAACACATTATTGATCATTAAGTATTTTATTATGGTTGATTTTTCAAAAATGGTAAAGGGTTGACTGCAGTATTAGTATTATCATTAATACACTGGGAAATTGACCATTTTAACAACATTTTATAATTTCCTTGTCTGGTAGAAATCCTGCCATTTTCTTTACTCGTATTTATTGGTATTTTTTTTTGTGTTTGCTTCTTTAAAGAATCGACCTTCCCCCGACACACAAGCCTCCTCCTCCCTACTCAGAGCGAGCCCCTGCTGTTCCTATAGGGGTCCATGCCTCTCAGGTGGCCTGGCTGTGTCAGGTATCCTAATCCTCATCTTCATCCCTATGTTAATATGCACATTTAGTCTTCATCACATGTTTTGTTTCCAAGCAGAGCCGCAGGGCCGAGCGAAGGTGCGAGGCCACCGAGAGGCAGCGACCTCCCAAAGCGAGGCCGGGACCACCGGGGACACAAAGCCCCACCCACCAGCTGTCCAGCCTGGAGTGGGTTTGTCACCAGAGTGGGACAGAACAAGTGTACATCAACCACCGTGAACATTATGTGTGACGGACATGACAGCTCTCACTTTGAGCGCCGTCAAGCTCCGAGCAGATTGGATCTACAGTAACCACTGAGCCATCGGTCTTTGGTTCTTCTGGAGGACCGTCTTCCTTTTGACAGACATGTTAAAATAGAAATACACTGTAAAATGAGCGTTCCCTGAAAAGAATACTTTTTGGGGGGCGGTTAAATGTTTATTTACTTCTCCGAGTGTTCATGCACATGCATGCCTGTGTATTGAATTCGATACTCAGGTCTCAGCTTATGCTGCTTTCAATACTGCTTAGAAAAAGAGGAAATATCCAAGTTGCAGTTTGCAGGATACAACCACAAACAAGAAAAAACATGACTGACAACCACAATAAGCTGTTTATGTTGTGAGGAAATAATTTAATTGTTTACAGTCCTGACTACTAAGCTAATCTTTTGAAAGCCTTTGGTAAAAAAAAAATTTAAAAAAAAGGCTGTGTACATAGATTTATGACTTCCCAGTTTTGAGGAATGTAGCATTAGCTTAGCCTAGCTTAGCAAATGCATCTTATATTCTGATATTGTTGCTGGTTTACTACTTTCAGAGCAATAATAATACCCTTAACAGATTGCTGAGAGGTGAAGAAATAGTCACAGAAAGATTACGGTAGCAATTGTCTATATTTTAAGAAATAATTAGCTAATATAGGATGAAGAGTGCCTTTTAGCCTTAAAACGAGGCTAGCATAACTTTTAATACAAACATTAAGGCGCTTATCTTATAACAGGGGTTTACCTAAACATATTCAAAGAATACAATAAAATACTTTAAAACCACATCAGTCTAAAATCAGCAAACATTGTGAAGCACATTTTTGTTTCTTCTTTGAGTTGTCAAACTAATATATTTACTTCAAGCCCTGAACAATACAACTATCGCAAGCTGTTAAAATCATACATTCTGTGGTAAATTTTTGTAAAAATGTTTTCAAAAAATACAATGTAGTTTCGGTTTACAGTGTTTGTCAAATAAATAACATTATTTTGTTTGTTTTAAACATGTTTTTGATAGACGTTCTATGTTTTCTCTTTTTTTGTTACATAAATGTATGTCAGGTCTGAGACATAATTTTTTTATGTAAATGGTTTGGACACTCCTGTCTTATACGCTTCCGGGCAAGCCTTTTATTTAGATCCCTACATGTATGTTTGGCAAATGTATAATGTACTTAGTGTTTTAAGGCTGAATTTAAAATCACTTGAACTTTTGCCCTTTAATATTGTCCGATTGAGAATCATAGATAGGCTTCTGCATCGCCATGCGTAACGTCACACCAAAACACACTGGAACCATTGTGGTCTGTTGAGACCTTCCGCACTGACTGATGCAGACGGTGAAGGGTTGCTGCATGGAGAAAATGTTCATCTCTGTCTCACTTTGCAGTTTTGTTGACAGCACAGGTTATTAGAAAACTGTAGATGTCTGTTTTATGCACTAATCTGGTATTCTTTTTACATTGACTCAGCTTTCTAATGTACTGTGTAGAAATGCTCTTATTAGGTTGTGGTGTATTTGTTGTCCTGACAACTACACTTTTGTTTTTTTCTAGAAAATACAAATACACTATGGTTACTATAATGTACTGCTTCATGTGGCTGATATTCATGCAAGTAGGGTGGGATCCATTCCCACTTTCACCAAACCAATATAGTTTGGTGAAAAGTACAATAATTCCCTATTTTGAAATACACCTAGAATTTAAATAAATAAATAAATAAATTGTTTTATTTTTTATAATTTGTTTTAGAAATAGGAATCAATTCAAGTTTTGTTTTTAATGATAATCACTTTTTAGTTTCGGTGAATGCTTAAAAAAGATGGCTGAACTGAAAGTCTTACCTTTAGGATAATTTTACAGCTGTACCTTTGTTTTCATACACCCCACTTTTGATATAAATTTTTCCTCAACAAAAATTATTATTAATAATAATTCATAATTTTTACAGTCAAACATTGCACGTAACAACCGTCCTATCATCCTGCGGAATCAAGTGTCCAAACAGTGGTGATTCAACCTCTGTGCGTTCTTTTTTAGTAAGTACGACTGAAAAATAAACCAGCATGGGGCCCAAGAAAGTTGCAAGTGACAGCACCTTAATAAAGAACGCAAGAAACACTATTGAATTCAAGAAATAGCTCGTAGCAAAGTACGAAGTTGGCGTTCGCATGAGTCTCTCCTCCTCTCGTCGTCATCTGCGCCAACGAGAGTCTTCATTAAAGGTGAACGTGATGTTAAATGTTCATTTAGCAATTTCATTTGTCATTTAGATGTATTTTGAATAGTTCTATGCATGTAAACTATAATTATTGTCTATAAAATATGTTTTGTGTTAATATTAATAGTTTCTGGAACGGATTACTTGGATTTACATTATGCACAATGGGAAAAATTGCTTTGATTTTCGTACAATTCGGTCTTCATCTGCTTTTGGAACAAATTACAAAACAATATTTTTGATCAGACTTTTTCTGTAGTTGAAAAACATTTTGATTAACATATTTTTTTTAACAATTTCTGAGTTACTTTTTACCCACCTTGCTCTGTGATTGACAGGTGACAAGTACAGTCCAGGGTGCACCCCGCCAGTCAGCTGGAGTGCCAGCTTCCTGACACCTACACCCCAAAAGAATCAGTGTAAACATGAATAATTGGTTCTAGCATCGACAAAAGTCCATATTTTAGTTTTTTTAAAAAAACACACTTTGAAGACACTATGTAAATACACTATATACTGTACATACTGTATATATATACATATATATACATTAATCACTTGACAGCCCATATATATATATATATATATATATATATATATATATATATATATATATATATATATATATATATATATATATATATATATATATATATATATAATATATATATATATATATATATATATATATAGTAAAGCAAATAGAACTAGATGTTTCAATCCCTTGGTAAGTAGGAACAATCCTGACGGTTGCAGTCGGTGTGGAGTGGTATAGCTCGGTTGGTAGAGCGGCCGTGCCAGCAACTTGAGGGTTGCAGGTTCGATCCCCGCATCCGCCATCCTAGTTACTGCCGTTGTGTCCTTGGGCAAGACACTTTACCCACCTGCTCCCAGTGCCACCCACACTGGTTTATATGTAACTTAGATATTGGGTGTCACTATGTAAAGCGCTTTAAGTCACTAGAGAAAAGCGCTATATAAATATAATTCACTTCACTTCACCTTCATTCATTGTCGTGTCCATTCCAAGGGTCGTTACCGGGAGATCAGCCTGTGAGTCTTCTTGCGCCCCTGCTCTCGCAGACTCTAGGGGTATTGTTCTTCTTGAACTTTCTGTAGCCAGATAAGGTGGCTCTTGTGCCCTAGCCCTAATAGGGTGACGGAGCCTGCTGCTGTGGGTAGCTAGCCCATAACAGCCCCGTTGGGGTCTATTTCCTCCTGTCAGCTGTCTCTCCAAGCTGTCACATGGTCTTTCCCTTGTCGTCAGCTGCACTTTCACAACAGTCACTGGGTTTTTCTTCCAGAAGATCAGTAAAGCAAATAGAACTAGATGTTTCAATCCCTTGGTAAGTAGGAACAATCCTGACGGTAGCAGTCGGTGTGGAGTGGTGAAAGGAAGGGTAAGTATGTCATTGGGGTCTTCGGGCGGGCACCCTGCTTCATCGACGTTTCGTTGATTGAAGCCCACGACGTCTCCAGAGGGCTCAACGGTGTACCTAGCGTCCCAGGTACACCCCCCTCCATGCCACACCCTCCGTTTCCCACTCCTTGCTGTTAGACTTTGGCCATTTCACCAACGGCTTACGTCCTTGCATGTTTTCCTTTTTGCGGTGTACTGGGTATGGTCTTGGACTGGTGGTTCTGCCTGAAGCTTCCCCCTCATCCTGCAGGGTGCTGATGCTCTGCGGACTGTGGGTTTCTTCCTGCCGCTGAGTTTCATCCGACTGATTTAACCTTCTTCTTAACAGAAGCCGGTCAATGCGGGGCCCTGGGTTAGGGGTTTTCAGGCATTTCTTCCGTCCTTGGTGAACTTTAAGACCATGGGTTGATGTTACTTTAGCCCAACCACACACACACGTCTGAAGAACATGTCCAACTGCTGGTTTCTCAAGAGTGTTACTACTACCTTCATTCATTGTCGTGTCCATTCCAAGGGTCGTTACCGGGAGATCAGCCTGTGAGTCTTCTTGCGCCCCTGCTCTCGCAGACTCTAGGGGTATTGTTCTTCTTGAACTTTTTGTAGCCAGATAAGGTGGCTCTTGTGCCCTAGCCCTAATAGGGTGACGGAGCCTGCTGCTGTGGGTAGCTAGCCTATAACAGCCCCCGTTGGGGTCTATTTCCTCCTGTCAGCTGTCTCTCCAAGCTGTCACATGGTCTTTCCCTTGTCGTCAGGTGCACTTTCACAACAGTCACTGGGTTTTTCTTCCAGAAGATCATATATATATATATATATATATATATATATATATATATATATATATATATATATATATATATATATATATATATATATATATATATATATATATATATCTGTATATATATATATATATATATATATATATATACACATACACAGATATATATATATATCTGTATATATATATATATATATATATATGTATATATATATATATATATATATATATATATATCTGTATATATATATATATCTGTATATATATATATATATATATATATATATATATATATATATATATATCTGTATATATATATATATATATATATATATATATATATATATATATATATATATACAGATATATATATATATACAGATATATATATATATATATATATATATATATATATATATATATATATATATATATATATATATATATATATATATATATACAGATATATATATATATCTGTGTATGTATATATATATATATATATATATATATATATATATATATATATATATATATATATATATATATATATATATATATATATATATATATATATATATAAGGGATGTCAAGTTATTATTTTTAATCAGATGAATCACACTCTAAACCTGTGATTAATCATGATTAATCACAGATTATTATTTGCTGGCATAAATAACATTTACTGAAGAAAATACCCCAGTATTTGGGTACAAATGCAATTTAGTAGTCAGAATGTCAGACAGGAACATTTTTTAAATGTTTTACTGAACTGCAAATCCTTGATTTGCTCAAAACTTAGTGAAAATAAGTCTAATAAGAATTAAGTGCACATTTTGAAAGTCTTTGCAGTTTGCAATAATTTTGCAAACAAGGTACAGGGATAATGTAGTAAACGCACTCGTAAACAACTTAACATAGTGCACTATTTACTCTTCTTTAGTTTAAACAGTTGTTGAACCAAACAAGCTTATCTACCTTTTTCAGATGACAATGCTGATCTCTTTCTTTGGTACAATGCCACCCCAGCTCTTTGTGATTACTTACAGATGTCCAACGTTCTCCAGGAAGCAAAATAAAGTCACATTCAGCCTGTAGTTGCAAGTTGATGCTCTTGTTTTTGTCGTACAGTTGGTTTATCCTTGCTGTAATTGTGGATCAGCTGTGGTGACATGAATGACATCTTCTTGCAGGACTTGGTCTTGACAGATGTTGGATGTCCTGCATGTGGTGGCTGTCTGTTTAGCAAAGGCATATGTTTAACTTGACTGTGCTACTTTTGTTGACAACATCGACTCAGTAAACTTTTCCAGCGAAGCGTTCTCCTCTGTTTCCTGTCAATGTTAAAGTACCAATGATTGTCACACACTCACACACTAGGTGTGGCGAAATTATTCTCTGCATTTGATCCATCACCCTTGATCACCCAATGGGAGGTGAGGGAATCATTTTTGGTGAATTAACCCCCAATTCCAACCCTTGATGCTGAGTGCCAAGCAGGGAGGTAATGGGTCCCATTTTTATAGTCTTTGGTATGACTCGGCCGGGGTTTGAACTCACAACCTACCGACCTCAGGGTGGACACTCTAACCACTAGGCCACTGAGTAGGTAGCTAGCATTAATGCTAGCATGTAGCTATCGACACGAGCAGAGCAGCAGCACCAGTTGACCGGCAGCAGCCATCACTGCTCGCTGAGGACTGTGACTGCTGCTTGCTATCACCTCAGAGTCTCCAAGTCACAAAAAAGTCACTAGTAGCTGTTTACAAAAAAAGTTGCCAAGAAGATTGTTAACACTGTCAGCGCCATCCTTGAGTACGTGTTTTGCTTTATGATGATATTTTAAACTTGATGTGCGGCGATGATAAAAAAATGTTTGTCGCTGCAATACCAACAAGTTACCTTAGTTTTATCCAAAGTTGTGTTTTGAAGCGAAATGGACTGCCCATTCTAGCAATCACAGACCGTGTAATGTGCCCATAATCCGGAAGTGATTAATCTTCATTTATATTCGATCACACAATAAAAGTTAAAAAGTACCACTGATAGTCACACAGACACTGGGTGTGATAAAATTGCCATCTGCATTTGACCCATCACCTTGTTCCACCCCCTGGGAGGTGAGGAGAGCAGTGAGCAGCAGCAGTGGCTGCTCTCGGGAATCATTTTGGTGATTTAACCCCCAATTCCAACCCTGAGTGCCAAGTAGGGAGGTAATGGGTCCCATTTTTATGGTCTTTGGTATGACTCGGCCCCGGTTTGAACTCACGACCAACCGATTTCAGGACGGACACTCTAACCATAAGGCCACCGAGCAATAATAATAAACGGTACTGTATTTTTCGGACTATAAGTCGCAGTTTTTTTCATAGTTTGGCCGGGGGTGCGACTTATACTCAGGAGCGACTTATGTGTGAAATTATTAACACAATACCGTAAAATATCAAATAATATTATTTAGCTCATTCACGTAAGAGACTAGACGTATAAGATTTCATTGGATTTAGCGATTAGGAGTGACAGATTGTTTGGTAAACGTATAGCATGTTCTATATGTTATAGTTATTTGAATGACTCTTACCATAACATGTTACGTTAACATACCAGGCACGTTCTCAGTTGGTTATTTATGCGTCATATAACGTACACTTATTCAGCCTGTTCACTATTCTTTATTTATTTTAAATTGCCTTTCAAATGTCTATCCTTGGTGTTGGGTTTTATCAAATAAATTTCCCCCAAAAATGCGACTTATACTCCAGTGCGACTTATATATGTTTTTTTCCTTCTTTATTATGCATTTTCGGCCGGTGCGACTTATACTCCGGAGCGACTTATACTCCGAAAAATACAGTACTTTATTTTTATTATTTACATGCGATCATCAAACCAACATAAAAAACGGGTAATAGCTCAACAATCTATTTTTTATCCAAACAACACAACATTACAGCAAGTTTAAATGTCAACACGCACACACACTCTCGTTGGTGCGTTCCAAAACGTTAATCGTCATGTTGCTACATTAAAAAACAAAAAATAGAAAATCGTTCTACCTAGTGTCTGCACATATTTGTTTAAATTGTTGAACACTCTGGGAGTTTCAGAGTGGTAAACAAGCAGTGGCTTTATATACCGTAGTCACTACTAGGGTTAGCAAAAACTAGCAGTGTGAAGTGATCCTTCATTGACTTGTGTCCCAGTAGTACCTTTTCCTTCGCTGTAATAAAGGTCTGCTGTGGCATCTTTTTCGGTCTCATCACAATTACAGACTTGCTGTGGAACAATTCCCCATTTGCTGATGAAATCCTCGAACTGAAGGTGCTGCAAGCCACAGAAACGCTAGCTCAAAACGCTTGTCTGGCAACTTGAAGCTATACAGCAAGACTGTGAGAGTTTGGACACATTTAAAGTGTTTCTGATCACACAACGTGATCTCCAAGACAGGCTGACGCATATCTGACCAGCGCAAGGTACGACAATTGTGGGAATAAGAAGTGTCCCTTCCTGCCGAAGCTCTCCGGAATGACCGCGCCCGCGTTTACAGGACGTGACGAAGGGGGCACCGCTTCTTCAAAATGGCCGGGCCCGTGTGTACAGGATGTGATGTCATCAAAATGGCAGCCGCTGATGGCTTCAACGTCATGCAAAATTAATTAATTAATTAAGCGTTTGTACGCTAAAACATGGTTCGCACACAGAGGCATATTTGGCACAATGTAAACGTTCGTAAACCAAAAAGGTCGCAAACAGAGGCGTTCGTAAATCAAGGTTCCGCTGTATGCCTACAGTATAGCCATTGTCGTATCCTTTAGCTGCTGTTACACATTGTAAGAGTGTGTTTGTGCTGTTTCCACATACTTTAGTCCATTTAGTTTTGTGCAGGCCAATACAAGAAGTAAGAGTTTTCACACAACTACGCGACGAAATAAGAACGTAAAGTCCATCATCATATGACAACACTTTTTTTTAATGTTGTAGAGAAAGTGTGATGAAAATTATATTTCAAGGTGACAGCCACATTGTACCCACTTGGATTCACCGTGTGCTGAAAAGCCATGTGAGGGAACATTGTGTGCAGAGGCCCTTTGTAATGGTGTCACACTCATATTGAACATGAGTGGGGTGTCCAAATACTTTTTTTACTCGAGAATTTAATGGATGCGTGCTTGACATTTTTAATATTTGTTGAATTTTTTTAAAAATTATTTGAAAACAAATCTTATATAGGCTAAATTTAAAGACAACACTTAGCCTTATCATTGCATGTATCAACTTTTCAGCTTTTTCTTTTTCCATTTAGTTAAAAAAAAAACTGTCAAAATGAGAAAAAATAGTTTTCTTTTGTTTAATTTTACTGTCTATAATGAGCCTCAGGCCAATTAAAATCGAGCACTTTGGACACCCCTGGCTCTACATGCCTTTGTATTTGCAGTTCAGTCAGCAGAGTACAACCTGTATGCTGATGCTTTACAACAGCAGCATCTAGTGGTCATATGAGGGAGTGCAACAGCAGTGCAACACTGTATCGCAAAACAGCTTTTGGCTATTTTCTCTATATTCTGGTTTTACTAAAATGAAGCCCAACTGTGTTCATTGTATTTACTTGAAATCAATCAATGTATCTCCTTCAAAATGAGTAAACATGTAAAAAATGACAAAGAGAAAATGCATTTACCAGATATGTCCGCAGTGTGACCTTACATTTAGGATTTTGTAAAAATCTAGAAATACTTAAATGGCCAATGAATGTTTAGAGGCATGGTGCTCGTGTTGTAAATATGCAAATTCATTCGGACAGAATATATTGTTACACTTTTGTTCAGTTGCTTCTCTTTTTGTTGTAGATGATACACAAACAAAACAATATGTAGAGTAGATCTGAGTTAAATATGAACAGCCAAGAATATAAAACACAATTAAGGACTGATGCAAATTTTTGGGGTGATGTGTCTTTACAATGACTACAAAAAAGATGATTGAGCAAAAGTGAATATTGTTGACATTTCTCTGTAAAAAATGTACTTTAAAGTTGTCAGCTTCAACAAATGAGATTTCATAGCCACCGTCCAGGCATGAACAGTAAACACTTTATAACACCTCTGGTATTATATTGTGTATACAGTGGACCAGTATGTGTTGTACATGTGGCTCATTAAGACATGGTGTGCAGTATTATTGATCTTTAGCAACTTCTTTTAAATAAAAGCACTTCATAAACAGATCCATACATTTGCAGAACAGTAGCAATTTGTCAAGAAATACTAGCACCAGCAAGTCACATAAAGTTCTGCAGTCATGAATTTTTTACACTATTGTCGTAACCTTTCCTGTAAACTTCTTCCACTGGAAAAAAAAAAATGTGTAGGATGCAGCTGGGTCACTTTGATAATTTCTTTACATTAAAGACACTAAAATGTAGGTTAACATATTTTAAGCTATCTAAACAAGCTTTTTGTTATAGGTGACATATTAGTGTACTACAGTATATTTAAATAATAATAATAATGAACATGCTGCAGGCCAATAAAAAAACACTCTGCATGTTTACCGAATCAGGACCACCCAAGAGGTAAATTCTAAATATTTCTTCAAAACATTTTGCATGTGAATTACTATCTAGGATAGTATTGTGCCATTTTAAGTCTTTATGCTATGCACATGAAGTTAAATTTGCTCATGTATGACCCCAAGAGGGACAAGCGGTAGAAAATGGATGGATGGATGTTGTTGTTTTATAATAACATCAGAAATAGATGAAATTGCACATATAAAAGTCACAAAAATGTCCTCCTCAATGCAAACACTAAAACATTCAGTAATAATCGGCATAAGGGATGGTCATATCAGTTTTATTCTGATGATGCTGGTGGGCAAGGAGCCTTATTTTGCTACCCGACAGGAACACGGAGCTTGTGTTAATGTAAAAATAGACCTGTTGCCTGCACAGACAAACAACAAAAACAATTTTCTTGTGTGTGCTGTCCCTGATTGAAGTGGATGTGTGAAGCAGTTTGCCCACACACGCACACACACACACACACACACACACACACACACACACACACACACACACACACACACACACACACACACACACACACACACACACACCGAGAAAGTATCTTGGTGAATACATTTCCTCTCCCTCCCCCTTCTCCAGTAATGAATAGCAGCTTTGTTTTCAGCTGTCAGCATTGATTAGATTGCAGCTCCTAACCCAACGTCATGGTGGACTAACAGAAGTGAGCGGCCCCACTGAAGACGCACCACCACTGTCATCGTTTTGACCAATGTAAACGCTCTGGATGATGTCTTTACTTGGCTTTCACTTTCTGTTTGGGGGCAGGTACAGCTGGAGCTTTTGAGGCAGCAGCTGCTGGACGAGAGGATCTCACTGCCTCGTACACACTGAGACACCTGATGCAGAAACACTGTGTCACGTTTAAAAAGGCACAACAAGGTGCTCATTGTTTGAGGTACTTACCAGTTTCTGATTTTCTTCTCAAAAGCTTTGTAAGTTCTTACAATCCTTCTTATCCTCACCTGAAGCATCATAAATAAGTACATTTAGGACACATAGTCATGCTCACATTCACATATATTTAGAGTCTCCAGTTAGCCCAACATGTTGATTGACACATCAAATGAGTCATTATGATTGTTTTCTACATTTAAAACACTTCCTTATGGTTTACATCAGTGGTTTTCAAACTTTTTCCCCAACTACCATCTCAGAAAAAACTTGGCTCTTTAAGTACCACCATGATACATTATAAAATGCAGTATCGTAGTAGGCTTAAGTATGCCTTAAAAACAACGCAGAGGTTTTAACAATCATATTTCATACTTTTGGCCACTGCAACATTACACAGTTTGAATATAGGAAAATAAAACACTGCACTTTCATCAAGTGATTCTTTGGCGTACCACTAGATGGAGCATGCGTACCACTAGCGGTACACATACCACAGTTTTAGAATCCCTGGTCTACATAACATGTACCGTATTTTCCGCACTATAAGGCGCACAAAAAACTTCCAATTTTCTCAAAAGCTGACAGTGCGCTTTATAATCCGGTGCGCCTTATATATGGACCAATATTGAGCCACAACAGATCTCGCAACCCCAGCCTCTACTGTAGCGTCTATTCTATGCGCCTTATAATGCGGTGCGCCTTATATATGAACAAAGTTTTAAAATAGGCCATTCATTGAAGGTGCACTTTATAATCCGGTGCGCCTTATAGTGCGGAAAATACGGTAATGGTTAGGAAATGCGTTAAAATGTAATATCGGAAATTATCGGTATCGTTTTTTTTATCTGTATCGTTTTTATTTTTTTTATTTTTTATTAAATCAACATAAAAAACACAAGATACACTTACAATTAGTGCACCAACCCAAAAAACCTCCCTCCCCCCATTTCTTTCTGTTATCAATATTCTGGTTCCTACATTATATATCAATATATTTTAATACAGTCTGCAAGGGATACAGTCTGTAAGCACACATGATTGTGCGTGCTGCTGGTCCACTAATAGTACTAACCTTTAACAGTTAATTTTACTCATTTTCATTAATTACTAGTTTCTATGTAACTGTTTTTATATTGTTTTACTTTTTTTTATTCAAGAAAATGTTTTTAATTTAGTTATCTTATTTTATTATTATTTTTAAAAAGTACCTTATCTTCACCATACATGGTTGTCCAAATTAGGCATAATAATGTGTTAATTCCACGACTGCATATATCGGTTGATATCGGTATCGGTTGATATCGATATCGGTAATTAAAGAGTTGGACAATATCGGAATATCGGATATCGGCAAAAAGCCATTATCGGACATCCCTAGTAATGGTGGTTCTTTGGTCACTTTCTTGCCTAGATTGGGTTTTACCAGCCATCTTCAAACTGCTTTCTGACCGTCTTTTCAGGATGCATTGTTTTGTGAGCGGTCTTATCTACGTGCCTCAACTTCGACTGCGTCTTCTCCCCATCAGCCATGTTGTAGTTTTTAGCGCTTACCTATTGAGCCCACTTACAGATATAAGTTAGAACTATATGCTACTTTGTATTAGAAATAGCAACCGTGGAAGATACATGTACATGTACGAGCCAGTCTGCCCCAAAACAAGAGGATACAGAAGGAACTTATTGACTACAATGGTGGACTCAAGCAAAGCTCTTAAATCTTTACCATAAATGGCGATATCCGCTGACATGACATGTTGGAAAAACGTCCCAAATTGTTTTATGAATATTGCTATTCCTCCATGGTTTGATTTCAACATTTTGAGACTTATGCAGATCCCAAATACAAAAATGGTACCAATAGGTAAGAAAAGTTGGTTTTGCAAAATAGATCCCCTTTAATATTTAGTATTGCCTTTGTAGTTTGCAGTGTTGTATAGCCAGAGGTAAGTAGTAACGTGCTACTGAAGTAACTTTTTGACATAGTAGTTGTAATTCAACATACTTTTATTTCCGTATTTTAGTGAATAAATTGTACACAGCTACATTGAGTTTATTTCCGATTGCTGTATCATCACATTTGTTTGTCATACTGATTACTGCTTGCATAGGCGTGTTTGTTTGGGTCAATGCCAAAGACACTTCTTCCATAACCATCAACTGTGTTGGTGCGGTCTTTTTAGACTTGAAGAAGGCTTTTGGTACAGTAGACCACCAAGCTCTCCTGTCTAAACTGACTCCCTTTAACTTTGCAGTAGCTTGGTTTCAATCTTGCTTGTCCAACAGAAGAAAATCAGTGGGGGTTGGTGGCACCTTATCATCATATCTTGAGTGCCAAGTAAAGGTTCCACAAAGCTCTATTCTGGGACCAGTATTTTTTTCTTTATATATAAATGACTTGCCAAATGTTTGCATGAATGTGAACTTTCGAATGAATACTGATGATACCATTATCTTTATGCCCACAAAAAGCACACAGGAAGCATCATGCATCCTACCATCACCCCTTTATAAGTATCCAGAATTGGCTCCTTAAACCTTATTTGTTGTTAAACAAAAACAAATCTGTTTCAGTGTGTGTTCCCAAAAAACTAGTGCGGTCCAGTGTGTTCCTGGGGGTGGGGGGGTGAACTTGATGTTAAAGTACCTTGATACCAGCACTCTTATAAAAAATAACCAATCAAACCAATGGCAAAAAAAATCAAGTTCAATCTGCAGAATTTTAAACAAATTAAACCTTCCATGACAATTAGGTTTGCTAAGATGTTTTTACACTTAATTATATTTTCCAACATAGATTACTGCATCAAAACCTTGTCACTCAACTGGAAATGGAATATTAGAACCAATAGAAATGTTATTTAAACAATCTATAAGCATTCTTGATCAAAAGCCTCCGTCATTCCATCAGTGTAACATTTTATTCATTTTAAAAACAGTTGTTTAATTGATAACGGTTTCACGGACTAGCCCCCGGCCCCACTCTCCACATATAAACTGAGGACTGACAGAGGTTTTGGCACAGGGGCCTCCTCCAGAAGAGACCTTGATATCCCCAGCAGAAAGACAACCTTTGGACAAACAGTTCTGTCAGTCCAAGGAAGTCATTTCTGGAACAGACTTCCCATAAATATTAGAAAATGTCCCACTTTTTACACCTTTTTTAAAAGGTATCTGAAATTGTCTCTTAAAATTTCAGTCATACCGTCCCTTTGTCTAATTTCCTTGTTTTAATTGTTTCATTATATTATATTATTATATTGTCCTGTGTTTGTGTTTTATGTCTTGGGACTACGGCTGTAAATTAGCAACTATGCTATAATGTGGCTCATTTACAGTCTGTAAACCAGATTGTTCATTGTCCTGAATAAGCATAAGGCGTGGTCACATGACTCTGTTTAAGCAATTCAAAGAAAGCGCTATTTACCTTTAACTCCATTTCACCAATCAAACAAACCCTGGCTGTCACATGACCGCAATTAAACTATACACTGCAAAAAGTGACATGTCAAACAAAGCAGCACAACTTTTCAATGTTTACTTTAAAAACATTGAAAAATAATATTTATATCATACGCTGTCATCTGTGTTAGTAGAAATATTTGCGTTTCAGCTTACAAAAATGTCACTACCAACTAGAAAACGTTTTTTTGTTCGTTTTAGCGGCACATATGCTAACATTAGCTCTGTTATGTCATAAGTCACTGTAAAATGTGCATATTTTGTAGTACAGAAATATTCTGCGACCCGCGCCTTCGAATTTAATTACTATTGAGAACTTCATTATATGTATTTATTTATCTGTACAACACACTGAGTTATATTTTTTATATATGCCACTGACGATGACTCCTTTTTTTTTCTTTTCAATTCTGTCACAAACCTCATCTTTTCGCCTCCATTCGCTGTGTACATGTGTTCCAGTGGCGTGCGGTGACGTTCATGTCAGGTGAGGCACTGACTTTATCACAGTCAGATTTACAAACATATGAACCCTAAAGAGTATCTTATTCACCATTTGATTGGCAGCAGTTAACGGGTTATGTTTAAAAGCTCATACCAGCATTCTTCCCTGCTTGGCACTCAGCATCAAGGGTTGGAATTGGGGGTTAAATCACCAAAAATTATTCCCAGGCACGGCGCCGCTGCTGCCCACTGCTCCCCTCACCTCCCAGGGGGTGAACAAGGGGATGGGTCAAATGCAGAGTACAAATTTCACCACACCTAGTGTGTGTGTGACAATCATTGGTACTTTAACCTAACTTTAACTTTACACTTACAAACTGTAGCACACAATAAAGCACATTTAATTAAAAAAACGTTATTAGGTCTTACCTTTACTTATAAATGCGGGAGCGTTGTGAATGAATGAAATATGAAATCCGCGCTGCATTCTGCAGGTGTACCTAATGTTGTGTCCCTGTTCACGGCTCCTCCTGCGCGCCGCGCGAGCATTGTTGTTTTTGCACTTTTTGGCTTCTTGTTAAGTGACTTTTTTTGGGTGGATTCGGTCTTGCACGTGGAGGGTTTGGGTGTGGGCTTTGGTTGGTGTGGCGCTCCCGTCGGGCGGTGCATTCTGCGGCGGGAGTGTTAACCGGCACCATGAGGCGGGGTTATGATACGAGCCTCACACAGTGTGTCTTGGCAGCAGTTTTATGATCGCTCAGCACTAAAAATACGTTACACACATACAGTTGTTGACAAAATACACTGTACATTATATACCTCAGCTAACTAAACTATGGAAATGTATAATATAATTCATATAGCAATACGGTCTCACTGCACAGCAGGCCAGCAGTTAGCCGAGTCATTGCGCACAATCCATGTTGAGGCACAAAGCAGTGACGTGCCTCAACTGGCTGCTGACACCGCACCGTCTCTTCTCAGTATTTGAACGGCAAATGTGAAAATAAAAATAAAAATAATCTAAAACTGGTGAAGTTAAATGGAAAATAACTTTAGTATAATCACTGGATACATATAACAATTTAATTTTTTTTTTTTTCTTTTTACTTTTTTTTTCTTTCCATGATGGCACGTGAGGCCCCGCCTCCCCTGCCTCTAGTGACTGCACGCCACTGATGTGTTCCTGTGTACTTACTACTGCTACTGGGGTAGAACAGTGCCTGTTAATTACACTGAGCATTGTTGCCACTTCGCTGCATGCTTCTGTATAAGTCTAACATGAATACTAGAGTTTAGACACAAATTATGTTGCTGCTTGCGACCCTACTGACACCACACCCCGACTACCGAAGGGGTTTTGACCTACTATTTAAGAAACACTGCTTCAAGAAAAATTGCCCATGTGGCCCGTATGGAAAACCTCTGACTGCATGCATCATACTCCAAAACGTTTCTAGTATTTTAGTTATCTTCTTTAGCTACACCACCGATGCAAAATATTATAGCAAATACTTATCACAATACAATACAATACGGCTATTGTTATATGAATACCTTGCTAACTGAGCTTACAACCCCTTGAATTGAAATCTTACCTGCTGTTTTTTGTAGAGAAGAGGGAAGGAAAAAACAGCAATCACAGCTGTAACACAAATATTCACATTAGACTTTTTTTTTTTTCTTTTTTTTTTTGTTTATTTGAATTAAAGGCCTACTGAAACCCACTACTACCGACCACGCAGTCTGATAGTTTATATATCAATGATGAAATCTTAACATTATAACACATGCCAATACGGCCGGGTTAACTTATAAAGTGACATTTTAAATTTGCCGCTAAACTTCCGGTTCGAAACGCCTCTGAGGATGACGTATGCGCGTGACGTAGCCCGGCGAACACGGGTATGCCTTCCACATTGAAGCCAATATGAAAAAGCTCTGTTTTCATTTCATAATTCCACAGTATTCTGGACATCTGTGTTCGTGAATATGTTGCAATCATGTTCATTGCATTATGGAGAAGGAAGCTGAGCAAGCAAAGAAGAAAGTTGTCGGTGCGAAATGGACGTATTTTTCGAACGTAGTCAGCAACAACAGTACACAGCCGGCGCTTCTTTGTTTACATTCCCGAAAGATGCAGTCAAGATGGAAGAACTCGGATAACAGAGACTCTAACCAGGAGGACTTTTGACTTGGATACACAGACGCCTGTAGAGAACTGGGACAACACAGACTCTTACCAGGATTACTTTGATTTGGATGACAAAGACGCAGACGTGCTACTGTGAGTATGCAGCTTTGGCTTCTAAACATTTGATCGCTTGACCGTATGTGCGCAACTTTTTTTTGCGTATGTACGTAACTTTTTTAAAATATATAAGCTTTATGAACCTTGGGTTAGGTGAACGGTCTTTTGGGCTGAGTGATTGTGTGTGTTGATCAGGTGTTTGAATTGTATTGGCGTGTTCTATGGAGCTAGGAGCTAGCATAGGAGCTAGGAGCTAGCATAACAAACACGCAGGTGTTTTTATGCAGGATTAATTTGTGGCATATTAAATATAAGCCTGGTTGTGTTGTGGCTAATAAAGTATATATATGTCTTGTGTTTATTTACTGTTGTAGTCATTCCCAGCTGAATATCAGGTACCGTGAGTATGCAGCCTTGGCTGCTAAACATTTGATAGCTTGACCGTATGTGCGCGTCACGTACGTAACTTTTTAAAAATATATAAGCTTTATGAACCTTGGGTTAGGTGAACGGTCTTTTGGGCTGAGTGATTGTGTGTGTTGATCAGGTGTTTGAATTGTATTGGCGTGTTCTATGGAGCTAGGAGCTAGCAGAGGAGCTAGGAGCTAGCGTAACAAACACGCAGGTGTTTTTATGCAGGATTAATTTGTGGCATATTAAATATAAGCCTGGTTGTGTTGTGGCTAATAGAGTATATATATGTCTTGTGTTTATTTACTGTTGTAGTCATTCCCAGCTGAATATCAGGTCACCCCCGGCTCTCACAGCATCTTCCCTATCTGAATAGCTTCAACTCCCCACTAGTCCTTCACTTGCACTATACTCATCCACAAATCTTTCATCCTCGCTCAAATTAATGGGGAAATTGTCGCTTTCTCGGTCCGAATCTCTCTCACTTCATGCGGCCATCATTGTAAACAATAGGGAACTTTGCGTATATGTTCAACTGACTACGTCACGCTACTTCCGGTAGGGGCAAGCCTTTTTTTTATCAGATACCAAAAGTTGCAATCTTTATCGTCGTTGTTCTATACTAAATCCTTTCAGCAAAAATATGGCAATATCGCGAAATGATCAAGTATGACACATAGAATAGATCTGCTATCCCCGTTTAAATTAAAAAAAATTCATTTCAGTAGGCCTTTAAGACTGTACATATTAATCAATGTGTCAGAAACAGAACAGCTTCAAGATAAATATGCCGGAATTAGTACAAAAGCTAAATTGCATCCAATGTCTTAGGGAGGTAGAAAAACACAAATACATAGACACTATGGACACAATAGACAAACTAACACCACAGGTACAAATAATCAGAGTTTTAAAATAGACTGCAAGGAGAAGTTCATCTATGGGAGCATGACTGGTTTGACTTCAACCAATTTTAAGGACCATTTTAAAGTCAGGTAGGTCCCACAGTTTCTTATGTGCGCCGGAAAAGTATTCCATAATGCTGTGCCTCTAATAGACAGTATCATTTGGCTGATTGTTGTCCTGCGCCATTGAATACTACGGTCTCCCCTCGTTAGTGCTCTGGTTCTGACTCCATTGTTGGTTTTGTTTACATAAATAATCCATCAAGGGTGGAGAAGCAATTCTACTTACAACTTTAAAAATAAGGCAAGCATCCAGAAACTTTTGGTAGCTCTCAAAATCTAAAATATTGTACTTGCTTACAAAGTTACAATAATGGTACTGCAAGAATTCCTGTATAGAGTTTAAAGTGTTTTCTTAGACGGAGACTTGAGTGGCCTCAAAGTGCTCCCAGACGTGTGGGGCTTAAGCATATTTCATGTGACTAAATATCAAAGTATGCCTATATACCTTTGCAGACTCTACCATCAAGTATGGTTTTATATGTTTACAGTTTGCCAAGTTAGATTTAACAGAGTTAGCAATTTTTTAACATGGTGTTTGGAAATTAAGTTTGAATCAAAGATTACTCTGAGATATGTGAATTGTTGTACCACCTCTAGATGCTTTCCATTGACCAGAACAGATGGCTGTTCACCCCCTGCTGGTTGACACGAGAAAATCATGCATACAGTTGAGCTTTTTTAGTATTTAAGTGTATACAGGAGTTCTGGAGCCAGAGAGAGACTGGGACCATGGTTCCGGAGAGAATTGCTGCTGCACCGGCTTTTGTTTTGGCATGTGTATAGAGAACTGTATAATCAACATATAATTGTATTTTTACTGTTACAAACCAAGGGTAGGTCATGTACATACAGACTGAATAATATTGTCCCCAATACTGAGCCTAGGGGGACTCCAGCAGAGCAAGTGAGACAGGATGAGCAGCCTGTTCAATTTGTACTGCTTGTTTTCTTTCTGCGAGATATGACCTAATCTAGCACAGGGCACTTTCAGGCAAGTGGAAAAAAGTAATTGTGTTTCTGAAAAATAACCAGAACAACCTTGTTGATTAAAGGACCATAAGGATACAGAATCTGTGTCCTCAGGAAAATAACTTCACAATAAAATTAATTGTTTAATGCATTTATTAAAATGTCCAACACATTGATTTGATTGTATATTTAATTGATACAATTGAAATTTGTATTTCAAACTACTTTGTACACTAAAAAATAAACATTTGTTGCTTGAAAAAATAATTTTTTACCATGAAATATAATTTAATTTAATCAGAAAATATACATTCAGTACACGCCAAAAGTTTGGACACACCTTCTCATTCAATGCGTTTTCTTTATTTTCATGACTATTTACATTGTAGATTGTCACTGGAGGCATCAAAACTGAATGAACACGTGTGGATTTATGTACTTAACAAAAAAAGGTGAAATAATTGAAAACATGTTTTACATTCTAGTTCTTCAAAATAGCCACCCTTTGCTCTGATTACTTTTTTGCACACTCTTGGCATTCTCTCGATGAGCTTCAAGAGATGAAATGGTTTTCACTTCACAGGTGTCATAGTTTTGATGCCTTCAGTGACAATCTACAAGGTAAATAGTCATGAAAATAAAGTAAAAACACATTAAAATGAGAAGGTGTGTCCAAACGTTTGGCCTGTACTGTATGTACTTCTACATATTAGTGTTAATCCCCTATTCCAACTACTAACACAATTTAGTCGGGTCCCTGGGTTTTCACTCAATCCTGTAACCTTTAACATCTTTGTTTTCCAGGCTAAGGGACCCCCAAACTGATGGAAAGATGGAGTGGGGACCCCCTACTTACATAAACTGGTTCTCAAGGTACCTTGTTATTGTGCAACACTAATATATTCAAATAATATAGTATAGGGCTGCTATTTGCTAGCTGGCAACTGGTGCCCTAACCGCTTGCTGACAACTGGTGCGCTAATAGGTAGCTGACAACTATAGTGCTATTTGCTAGCTGGCTATTCGCCAAACGTGCTGGTTGGTCCATGCCACTGCCATTGTTTATTTTATTTTATTTTTTTTATATCAAACAAACCTTTTAATGATGGGGTTCAGTGGCGTCCCCGTGCGACATTCATTGCAATGACAAGAGTGCAAGTGGTAGAAATTGTAGCAATATTACGCCCTGATTTTTTTTTGTTGCCATTTTTAAGCTACACTGTAGTGTGTCAGATCAATGTTACGGTCTTTGTAAAGACATTCACGTTTGTGGGAAAATTTGCATGGGAATTATAGAATTGTATTTTGATTTTGTTTATTTAATCAAATTTTACGATCCCCTACTGCAGTGGTCCCCAACCTTTTTGTAGCTGCGGACCGGTCAACGCTTGAAAATGTGTCCCACGGGGGTATGGTAATTTTATTTATTTATTTTTTATTTTTTGGCATAAAAAAAATACAATCATGTGTGCTTACGGACTGTATCCCTGCAGACTGTATTGATCTATATTGATATATAATATCTTGTGTTTTTTATGTTTTTTTAAATTTAATTAAAAAATCGATCCACGGACCGATTTTACGCAGATCCCGGTACCGGGCCGCGGCCCGGTGGTTGGGGACCACTGCCCTACAGTACCTCTGCGGACCCCTGAGGTTCACAAACCCCTGTTGAAGACCTCTGCCCTAACACATTAACCCCTTCTATAAAAAACTGTAATATTCCGCAAGTCACATAGCCCACAGGAAGTTGCATCACACATCACACACTCTAGGCCAGCGATTCTCTAACTGTGGTACGCGGGTTCCATCTCGTGGTACGCCAAATAATCACTTGATTAAAGTACAGTGGGTTTTTTTCTGTATTCAAATACAATGTTACTTTTCAAACTGCGTGTAATGTTACAGTGGCCAGAAATATGAAATATACTAGTTAAATAAAACCTGTCTCGTTTTTAATGAATACTTAGGCCTACTAGGCCACTGTATTTTAATGTTGGTCATTATAGAGGTACTTGGAGAGCTAAGTTTTTTCTAAGGTGGCACTTGATAAAACACGTTTGACAACCACTGCTCGAGGCTATGGAAAGACCATAGTATGTATTTTTCCTTTATGTTTGATGATATTTCAACTACGAGTGAGGGAATGAAAATCTCAGCGCAGCGCTGTTATTTAAATTATTCTTTGGTGTTTACTTAAAAAAAAAAGTTATCACTAATGTTCTTAGTGTCAATATTCTATTATATTCCATTTATGTTATTTCTATGATTTAAAAAAAATAAAAAATAAAACTCACTTTCTGTCCTGTTACTCACATAATTTATCCCTAACTTAGGAACCTTGTACAATAAAGACAACGTTGTTGGAGATGGGGCCATGTTTGAGTATTTCTATATGTGTAATATTTTGGGTGAGTTCCAATAAGAAAATGACACTAATTCAGTTGAAAGTACCGTTTAGGAGCCAATCAGTTACCTTTACTTGATGTAGTTGAAGTAAACTAGAAGTACTCATAGACAATCCGTCTTGAAATACACTATACAGTATTTTTATATGTAGTGTGTCATATCATGTTTTTTCTGTCTTTCCAAGAACATATTCACTGTTCAAACTCACCAGTTATGATCAGAGTCAGTCCTGTGGTGAGGACGCCAACGTAGGCCAGCATGTACAGCAGTAAAACAAACTGAGAGAAAAAGGAAAAGTTGGATGAGTTGGTGATACACGTTTTGTTCTTTCGTTTTGTTTTGTTTTCTCTAGTTCTCACAGTCAGACCTTGAGCGAGTCGAACACGTTGTCAATAAAAATAAGACGTTTGAGCTCTGCGACGCCAAACGCAATCAGCAGCACCACCTCTTCTACCAACATTACTGTCTCCTTGTCTGTCAGAGAGCTGTCGTGGTCCAGGTAGGCCCTGGTAACACACACACACACACACACACTGTGATTATATATGGACAAAAGTATGGAGACGGTAGTGTTAATCCTACCTCCTTGATCTTACTATGACATTTGGGATACAAGTATGATTTTAGGAAGAACTTGCACATAACCCTGACCTGAACCCCATTAAACATTTTGAGTGAACTAAAACAAATATTGCGAGCCAGCAGGCCCTTTTTCAAGTTCATCAGTGACCTTTGACCTAAATATTTCTAGATTTTTACAAATTGTATTTATTGCGTGAGCTACAAGAAAGATACCTGAATTTCTCCAAGGGGATTAAAGGCCTACTGAAACCCACTACTACCGACCACGCAGTCTGATAGTTTATATATCATTGATGAAATCTTAACATTGCAACACATGCCAATACGGCCGGGTTAACTTATAAAGTGCAATTTTAAATTTCCGGGGAAACTTCCGCTTGAAAACGTCTATGTATGATGACGTTTGCGCGTGACGTCAATGGTTGAAGCGGAAGTATTCGGACACATTGTATCCCAATACAAACAGCTCTGTTTTCATCGCAAAATTCCACAGTATTCTGGACATCGGTGTTGGTGAATCTTTTGCAATTTGTTTAATGAACAATGGAGACTGCAAAAAAGAAAACTGTAGGTGGGATCGGTGTATTAGCGGCTGGCTGCAGCAACACAACCAGGAGGACTTTGAGTTGGATAGCAGACACCCTATCCGACGCTAGCCGCCGACCGCATCGATGATCGGGTGAAGTCCTTCGTCGCGCCGTCGATCGCTGGAACGCAGGTGAGCATGGGTGTGGATGAGCAAATGACAGGCGGCACAGCATTAACCGTGTGGTTACAGGTCCAGTGTTTGGTTCAGTGTCTACTGATAGTAGTATTGTTGATCTTCTGTCTATCCTTCCAGTCAGGGGCTTATTTCTTTTGTTTCTATCTGCATTTAAGCACAATGCTATCACGTTAGCTCCGTAGCTAAAGTGCTTCACCGATGTATTGTCGTGGAGATAAAAGTCACTGTGAATGTCCATTTCGCGTTCTCGACTCTCATTTTCAAGAGGATATTGTATCCGAGGTGGTTTAAAATACAAATCCGTGATCCACAATAGAAAAAGGAGAAAGTGTGGAATCCAATGAGCCCTTGTACCTAAGTTACAGTCAGAGCGAAAAAAGATTTGTCCTGCACTGCACTCTAGTCCTTCACTCTCATGTTCCTCATCCACGAATCTTTCATCCTCACTCAAATTAATGGGGTAATCGTCGCTTTCTCGGTCCAAATCGCTCTCGCTGCTGGTGTAAACAATGGGGAAATGTGAGGAGCCCTTCAACCTGCGACGTCACGTTTCTTCAGGCAAGGCTTTTTTTATCAGCGACCAAAAGTTGCGAACTTTATCGTCGATGTTCTCTACTAAATCCTTTCAGCAAAAATATGGCAATATCGCGAAATGATCAAGTATGACACATAGGATGGATCTGCTATCCCTGTTTAAATAAAAAAAATTCATTTCAGTAGGCCTTTAAGTATCTATCTAAATCAGGGGTGTCAAACTCATTTTAGATTGGGGGCCACATGAAGAAAAATCTACTCCCAAGTGGGCCGGACTGGTAAAATCACGGCGCGATAACTTAAAAATATAGACAACTTCAGATTGTTTCTTTGTTTAAAAATAGAACAAACACATTCTGAAAATGTACAAATCATGATGTTTTCTTTTTTTTTAACATTTATATGTTGCGGTTAATATTATTCTCTTTATTTATACTTTCTGAATAAATTATGCAATAATGTTCATCAGTCAACTCATTGGTGTTAATTTTCAATCTATCAAGATAAAAAAATATCAAAATCAAATTACAGTATGTTATTTATGTAGTTTGCTCATTTTCCTTGACTGGTGCATTAACATGTGTTTTTTTTTTTTTACATATGTAGCATAATCTACAAATAATTGCTATTGCGACATCTAGTGTACACATTTAGAACAGCAGTTTATTTCATTCAAGAATTTCGACTCATTTTTATACTTTACAAACTCATCCCGCGGGCCGGATAAAACCTGATACGGCCCGCGGGCCGTAGGTTTGACACCCCTGATCTAAATATTGAATACTGGGCATATTAGGTACTATGCATGTCTTATGACAAAACAAAGTCACAAATTACATATTGGCAAACAGTGCAGTGTTGCCATGGGTTTTGTTTTTAGTCCTTTTCAAAAGGTCTGATCGATGCACTGTACAAAAAACGGGGAAAACAATGTCCTATTGGAAGCAATGTAAATCCAAATAATCCATTCCAGACACAACACAATTTATGGAGAGTAATTATAATTGTACATGCAGAAAACAATGCAAAGTGCACATAAATGAGTTACCAATATTTTTACCTTTTATTGAAGACTTGTTGGCAAAGACTGCCTTAGCAGAAAGAGAGAAGGAAAAGGGAGAGCTACACGGACGCCACCGCCATACTTTTCTGAATTCAATAGTGGTTCTTAACTTATTTGTCAAAAAGCTCCGCATGGATAAATTAATGTGCTCACAAAACTTTAACTGATCAGCTGAACAATACATGCATGCATAATGAGACCGCGCAGTGAAGCACACCGTTGTCACCCCGCAACCCCATAGCAGTATGCTACGACTTGCAACTTTCTATGGCTCCATGGTGGTTTATTTTGCAGCCATGTTAAAAAAAATTATTACAGAGAGACTGAGTTACCGATGCGTGAATGCTTCAGTTAGGACACTCAATGGCGCAGAATGATACACAGGACTGATTAGTTTCTTACACGCTTGTTACGAAATTTAAAAATGTTCCATTCCTCCTGGTAGCGATGAACCCAGCATCCAACTCTTCACTGAACACAGACGTCACAATGTCATCAAAGCTCACCTTGATGCATTAGCTCACAGTGCCAACCATTGGGAACCAGGATGAGGTGATTAAGAAAGGTAAAAATATGATACATCTATTTGTGACAACATCAGACAAAGTTATGTTTAAGTTCTTTTGCATCTCATAGCGCATAATTGTGGCATGTTCAAGAAACTTTGGCTAAAGTTCTAAATGGAGGAATCACTAGTTTTTAAGACAGTAGACCTAACCCTCAGATGCACTAATAGTAGTTATAATAATGTATTATGATTTTTTTTATCCTCTAATGCAGCGGTTCTCAAACCTATTTCACCAAGTACCACCTGAGAGAACACTTGGCTCGCCAAGTACCACCATAATGACCAACATTAAAATGCAGTTGCGTAGTAGGCCTAAATATTCATTAAAAACAAGACCGAGATTTTATTTAACAAGTATATTTAATTTTTTTGGCCATTGTAACTTTACACACAGTTTGAACAGTAACACTGTGTTTCAATATTCAGTTCATTCTTTGACGTACCACTAGATGGAGCCCACGTACCATTAGTGGTACATGTGCCACAGTTTGAGTTTACGAAGTAAAGGGACACTTGACATATGTATAATCATATTTAAGTGAATAACGACAGGTTTTATGAATTTTAAAACTCAATTTCTGGCTACTTTATATTAAATGTGTTAAAAAAAAAATACAAATACAAACCTGAACGTTTTAAAATATACCACACCACCAAATTATTTAGAGAGGTTTAAGGATATTTTAGGTAGCCTTTAGCCCTGTTAAAAGGACCGACGCCACTGGTTTGAATGCTTGATGAAAAACCATATTAAAGAAACTGAGACGTAAGCATGTAAATATTGTGGGCTTTCTGTAGAACGGCGGATCCAATGATGGATGGGAGTGTATACATTCAAGAGGAAACTGGTTTACATAATCTAGATATGTTAATCCCATCTTTGAAAGTTAAGGTTTAGTGCTCAGTGGCCTTATGGTTAGAGTTTCCGCCCTGAGATCGGTAGGTCGTGAGTTCAAACCCCGGCCGAGTCATACCAAGGACTATAGAAATGGCACCCATTACCCCCCTGCTTGGCATCAAGGGTTGGAAATGGGGGTTAAATCATCAAAAATGATTCCCGGGCGCGGCCACGGCTGCTGCTCACTGCTCCCCTCACCTCCCAGGGGGTGAAACAAGGGGATGGGTCAAATGCAGAGGTTAATTTCACCACACCTAGTGTGTGTGTGACAATCATTGGTACTTTAACTTTTAACTTTAGATGTGTTTTAAAAAGGTAGTTTCAAACACATTAAGTCAACAATGTGTTTGTTAGTGAATGTAAACATATCGAATATGTGGGGAGGTGACGGTTCTCTTTAGGGTGGCATGGGAGCGCTTCAAGAGTCTAATGAAGATAACAAATGAGTAATGGTGAAGAACAAAATATGGCCACAAAATAAATATTGTTTAGGGCTACACAAAGCATTGGCACGCGATGATTGGTCATATAATAACTGAAACATATTGCAATCATTTGTGTCAAACCAGGGCGTACACAAACAGATGTAACACAGGACTGTTATGATTATTGTGGTTGGAGTTTACAGTGTTGTAGAGCTGCAGTACCAGAGAGCAGTGTCTCATATTGCGGTAATGTAGCCTCATGCTGTATTAGAAACATCTCAGTATGATGCAGTGTAGTTCTGCAAAGTACAACCACGATACAAAGCATATTCAAAATATGCATCTCACTGACTGTTACAAATGGCCTTTTGAGCCCCAATTTGTCCCCCACTTAGAAGAGCATAGGTGAACTCACTGGAAAGGGTGAAGTCCGGGGTTGCATCGCAGCATCTCCAGCAGCTTATAGTACAGGCGAAGGGGGAAGGTGACGCACATGACACCCATAAAGATGTGAGCGAGCACAGTGATGGCACTGAGCTGGAACAGAGTGGTCAGACACACCACCATGCCTGTGAAGACCACACCAGTTGTACTGATGCTCTTCCAGTAGACCAGGTCCATTACTAGGAAAACAACACATGCATCTTACATCTTTTTGTCCTCGACAATCAAGTTGCATCATGGGAGAGGAACATTAACAGGACGCAAACTCAAGTTTCGTCATTTGCTGCTTTTAGTCGTATTAAGGTGTTGTGAAATACAGCATCATTTGTTATGTAATAATGTAGTGTAACTAAACTATTTCTGTACATGACAAATATCTTTTTTTTTTTTTAAGATATCACGACCGAATGAAAACACTCCCTCTTCTTTTGGATCGCTTATCTGTTGAAGAAAAATCACAGCTCAGAATGTAAGTCTGTCAGAACAACACAGGGCTGCGTGTTCGCGTTTATTTCAAAATGTGTTGGTACATTAACCCGTTATGGAGCACTCACTGAATATTTCAACACTGGTTGAATCATGAAAATACTAGTACAAAATGTGTAGCGTTTATATACAGTATGTTCAATTCTTAAATACATTGAATTAGAAATAAGTAAAAACAATAAATATATTACAAATTGCTATTCTACTGTCCTACAGTAAGACACACAACAATACATGGTTCCTTGCTCAATAAAGTGTTAGCACAGTTAAATGCTGATTTAACTGAAGAGGTATATCTAAAGACTCTCATTTTCGGATATACATTTATGGTGGAAAATGGCTCAATGACAGCTTCTACACTTTTGACATGTTCAGATCGAACTACAAACCACAATCCCACTCTAAATAGGCAGTAAAAACACTGTATAATGTTCCAACCAGTCAATCAAATGACATGAAACACATGTTGCACCAATATGTGTGTATGTGTGTGTGTGTTCGTAATCGCACTTCCCTGCACACACACAATAAATCAGTTCCCATTACCACATGCACTTGACAGCCAGGCTGATTGTCAGCCTGCGCTAATTGTCACAACTTCAAACGGTCACCATTTATTTCCTTACGTTTGCTGGCCATTACTGCCGAGGTGTCCTGCTTGTGTCCCTCGCTTTCCTTATGGTTGGCTTTGCACCGCCACAGGCTTTTTTTGGCCAAACTGCTCCGTCAGCAATATACAGACTGCCTGGCCTAATTTTATCCCGTATTGGATGGCCTCACTTTGGATTCGCACACACACACACAAATCGGCAACTTGAGACATGAGTATGTACTCATCCCTCAGATCTTAGACACTCCAGGACCCCGGGCCAGTTAGTGACCTACTATAGAACCCGACTGACAACATTCATCAGGCTTCAGCAATAATAACAACACATATTATCTCTTCTTCTTGCTGGATAATCTTCCTAATTCATCTTCAGTCTGTCATAGACAGTGTTGGGTTAGTTACTGAAAACCAGTAACTAGTTACAGTTACTAGTTACTTTATATCAAAAGTAACTCAGTTACTAACTCAGTTACTTACACCAAAAAGTAATGTGTTACCGTGAAAAGTAACTATTTAGTTACTTATATTTTTTTATTTTTTTTAAGGCCCCCTTTAATGCCCTTTTAGCCTTCATTTCAGTACTGTTATTGCACTGGAGAATAATACAATCTGTTGATCAACTTGACATGCATTTGCATCACTGAACTTTGCTAAGCAATGTGGTCTACATACAACACACAAAGACAAAGATATGGTTCAAAGGGCCAATTTGTTTCAGGCCAGAACAAATTGACAAAACTATTTTAAATAGCTGCAACATAACAATAAGTAACAAACAGCATAATAACAACATAGCTGTAAACCAAGGAAGGCACACACTACATACACAAAGCCTAACCAGGCGTTTTTTTCTTAAATAAAATCATGTCTGAAGCCCAGAACACTCTACACATTTCCCTTATTTTAGTTTGGAGATAAGGAAAGATTGGCCTGGCCCACTAGCATCCCTCTTTATGTTTGTGAACTTTATAGTCTATACATTTAGAGTGATGTGATAATCAAACACTCTAGAAGTCTAGAATGAAAGAGTATATCAGAATCAGAATCAGAATAGTTTTATTGCCATTGTTTG
>NC_084735.1:35725462-35852962 GCF_033978785.1 Entelurus aequoreus
CCTTGCATATCTTCGTGGCGTCAGGTGAATATAACCTATACTCTAACGTCATTGCCACATCCCTGGTATTCTGTCTGTTTTTTAAATTTATTTCTATCATAGCTTTTTGACTGAGAAAAGTATGTAGTGCACACAACTCTGCTAAAGTGATGCGAATTGCCTGGGGGCCATTTACTGCCAGCTTCTTGTTATGGTTTTGGACCAGTGACAGATTCTAAAAACACAATCAAACAAAAAAAAAAGAGCATACAATATCCCATTTCTGACATTTCCTGAAAGTTGAATCAAAATCCACCCATCATTTGTTGTACTATTATTAGCATAATGAAAGAAAATGGAATGAAGCCTCTATCAGTCAGCCACTGTTTTTATCTCTGTGGGTGGAGGCCTTGCCGCTAGCATACACACACACACACACACACAAGTTGAGACTGGTAACGTAAACATAAGGTAAGGTAAATTATCTGGATCATCTCCAAAATGTTACGACTTGTTCCTTATCCCATTTCTGACATGTCCTGAAAGTTGGATGAAAATGCGCTTCTCATTTTTTGAGTTTCCTCCATCAAAATGAAACAAACGGCGTGAACACTCTTGTTTGTTTCCACTGTCTTTGTCTTTGCAGGATTCTGGCATGCACACACGGAAGTTGAGGTTTGTAACAAAAATGTAACGTAACGTAATAGAAATTATTTGGATCAGGCCCAAAATCTAATCAATTGTTCCTTATTCGATGTCGGCATTTCCAGAAAGTTCCATGAAAATAAGCCCATACCTTTTCAGTTATGTTACTAACCAACTAACTAACCAACTAATAAACCAATGGCAATGATTACATATCGTCCTGATTTACTAAGATCACAAATAAATAACATGTAAACTTTAAAAATGTGCGTTGTACTATTGGTGGGCTTGTTGCGGGTGGTCCACTGCACAATTGATACAAGCAAAGGTGGTCCACACTACCTTATTTAAATGTTGTTTTTGCATGTACTACCAGCTGTCATTGACAGCACATCCATGTGCTCCAACTTGTGGTGCTTTTACTATGTTGTGAAACATGCAACACACAACTGTAATCTGTGTCACCTTTTTTGAAGAATATAGATAATGGAACCTATTTTTAGCACGCCAAAAGTGAGCTGTCCGATAGTGTGCTGGAATGATCCTGCCGCGAGCAAATGCATGTTGCAAGAAGTGTTTTCATATAATATAGCTCCTTTTAGAAAAAACACTATTAAAAAATTAAATAATCCAAGAAGTCATCCAGCATCCACAAAATTACAAAATGTCATCGCTGAGTAGAAAATATGTCTAGTATTTTTATTTTTGACAGTACAAATATGTCACCACGCACGGGGATGGAGGATTATCGCTCCGTGTCTTTGCAGCGCGATTGTCTCCTTTCTCACAGCCATTTGTGTGTAACTGTGCCGGTTTGCACCTACCTTCCAAAAGCGCTATATATAGACACACATTGAGGGTGCTAAAATATTATATTTTAATCTCCTCTTCACAGTATTGTGGGTGTATTGAATATCAGCATATATTTTGCATATAAAACAAAACAGACACTAAATGGATTTCGCCCTCTATTTTGCTCATTGAAGAGACGCCGTTCTCGGAGCACGAGTTTAGTAGATCAGATTTGCGTGCGCTATCAAGTTTGCTTGTGTTTAAATACACACAAACCTTTAGTAGATCAGGCACATCATCAACTATGACTTGTTTAAATATATATAATTTATTTTGCATATATTCTTACAAATAAACTAGTTGCATTATGTTGACATATTTACAGTATATAGTGGTAACATTTTTAGTGTTACACTTCTAATCCATTTTCTACCGCTTGTTACTCTCGGTGTCTCCTTGCCGCTCAGGCAAATCATATTGTCTAAAAATGCATTTTCCCATCTATAACATGACAGTGTGGCAAATGTGCGCTCTTTCAGTCAATTAGTGTGTGAGGAATATATATATATATATATATATATATATATATATATATATATATATATATATATATATATATATATATATATATATATATATATATATATATATATATATATATATATATATATATGTATATATATATATGTATATATATGTATATATATATATATATGTATATATATGTATATATATACATGTATATATATGTATATATATATATGTATATATATATATATATATATATGTATATATATATATATATATATGTATATATATATATATATATATATATATATATATATATATATATATATGTATATATATGTATATATATAATGTATATATATATATATATATATATATATATATATATATATATATATATATATATATATATATATATATATATATATATATATCTTAATTAGATTATCCAAAAAATAGTGCTCGATACCGTGGTAGAGCGTAATATGTATGTGTGGGGAAAAAATCACAAGACTATTTCATCTCTACAGGCCTGTTTCATGAGGGGTTTCCTCAATCCTCAGGAGATTTTATTTTAATTGTATTTTAAAATCTCCTGAGGATTGAGGAAACCCCTCATGAAACAGGCCTGTAGAGATGAAATAGTCTTGTGATTTTTTTCCCACACATACATATATATATATATATATATATATATATATATATATATATATATATATATATATATATATATATATATATATGTGTGTGTGTATGTGTGGGAAAAAATCACAAGACTATTTCATCTCTACAGGCCTGTTTCATGAGGGGTTTCCTCAATCCTCAAATTTTAATGGAAGCATTCACATACCATGGTTTATATAGGGCACAGAGTGGGTGGGTACAGGCAGGCGTGGGGGCGTGGTGATTGACTCATGTGTTACCGAGGAGGTGTTTCCTTCTGTGATGGCATGCTGATACAATTTCGCTGCGCTTGTTGAGGGATGACAACTCTGGACGGTATATGATAAACAGTTTCTCTTTTAAGCATAGGTTGCATCTTTTGTTACCACTGTTGTAAGGTGCGCTGGATGCAATAATTTGCCATGTTATAGAGTATTCAACATTATTGTCTTTGAGATTCCAAATGTGTTTGCTGAGTTCTGTAGTGTTCCGGAGTCTTTTGTATCTGAAAGAAGCCTTGTATTGTTCCATCTGGTTTTGAATTCTCCCTCAGTTAATCCTACGTATGTGTCGGATGTGTTAATGTCCTTGCGTGTTACCTTTGCTTGGTAAACAACTGATGATTGTAAGCACCCCCCGTTGAGAGGGCAATCAGGTTTCTTGCGGCAGTTACAGCTTTTGTCGGTTTTGGAGTCGTTCTGTCTGGTGGTGGGCGGCTCCTTTTCAATTGCCTTATTGTGGTTTGAAATGATTTGTCGCATGTTGTTCATGCAGCTGTAGCTCAATATAATGTTGTTCTTGTTGAATACTTTTCTTAGGGTGTTGCCTTTGGGGAAGTGTTTGTCGACCAGGGTGAGGAATTTGTGGCCAATATTAGTTGAGACGTTTTTGCTGTATGGGGGGTTGTACCAGATAATGTTGTTTCGTTTTCTGCTCCTTTTTGGTTGGTTTCCTGGCGTGGGTTCGTAGGTGAGGGTGAAGTTGTATCCGCATTCATCAAGTGCTTTTTGGTACGGGGGGTTGCTTTGTCGAATTCAGTTTTGCTAGATGACAGCATCGATAGTCTTTTATTAATTCCGGTGGGTATTATTTTCGTGGTGGTGGGTGGGTAGTTGCTGTCATGGTGCACGTATTGGAGTGTTGTGTTGGGTTTCGTGAATGGTTGGTAGCTGTTATTCCTCAGGTTGAAAGTGACGTCGAGGAAGTTGACGGTTTGCTTGTTGGCTTCAATTGTGATCCGTAGGCCGTTCTCTTTGAAGATTTGGCATATACGCTTCTTGGTATTCTCGCTGCTCCTTGGCGAGGCGCGACACACTGCCAGTCCGTCATCACGGTAAATACCAAGGTTCAGGTTGAGGCTAGCGAGCTGGGAGAGGAGGAAACTCCCAACAAGTTCGCACGTTTCTGCTCCGTCAAAACTCCCCATAGTGACGTCGAATGTTGAATTGTTCTTTTTTTGCCATGGTGTACCGTTGCGGAAGAGTATGGAGTTCTTTGCGTGGATGATGATGTTTCTTTCGTTGCCTGTGATTGAGTCGTAGTCCGAGGCAAAGTCTAGTGCTTTGGTCAGTAGGTCTTGCGTGATGCAAGGATAAAATTCTTCGACATCGAAGGAGATGAAGTTGTGCTGTTGTTTGTCTTGGATGTTGCTAAACCATTTGATTACTGCTGCTGTATTTCTCCATTGGTTGAGTGGTGTTTTGTCTGTAATTTTTGTGTTGATTCTGTCCAGGATTGTTTTGCTGATTTTTCCTATTTCGGATTTAGTTGGGTTTATTAGTCGGCATGATGGGTTATTTGCGAAGTTGGGTTTGTGGTCCTTCAATGTGATGAAGGCTTCCTTGTTGGCTGTAGCGTCCACCCTGTCCTCAATGTCCAGTTCAGCCGCGATCCGTTTGTTTTCCAGGTGGATGTTCTGTAAAGTGTTGGGTTGTGCTTTTTTGTATGATTTGGTGATGCTTCTGTCCAGTAAAGTGTTATGTTCTTGTATGTTCATTCTGTAGAAATTTGTGGTTTTGTCGGCAGCTATGATGAGGTTGCTTACTTTCTTGATGCGCTCCGTGTCATTTTTCAGCTTGGTGAGGAGTGGGTTGCGGACTGGCTTGAATTTGACTGATTGTATCATTTTGAGCATGTCGTTCTCAAAATCCTTTAGTTCCTCAACTGTGGGTGGGTTCTTGGTGGATTTAAATCCGTAAGTTTTCTTTTGTGTTCCTTTTTTTTCAGGGTGGAGGAAAAAGTGTGCTTTCCACCGCATCCTTCTCAGGAAGTGTTCCGTCTTCTCTATGAGCCTTAGCTTGTAGTCATTCTGCGCGGGTATGGGAATGTTCTTCGTGGAGTAGTCGATGTTGAATTTTTCCATTTCTGATCGTCGTACAGTGCTCAACAAAAGTGAATTTGGAGCGGAATATATGTCTTAATTAGATTATCCAAAAAATAGTGCTCGATATTACGCTCTACCACGGTATCGAGCACTATTTTGCAATAGTAAAGGAGCCGCCCACCACCAGACAGAACGACTCCAAAACCGACAAAAGCTGTAACTGCCGCAAGAAACCTGATTGCCCTCTCAACGGGGGGTGCTTACAATCATCAGTTGTTTACCAAGCAAAGGTAACACGCAAGGACATTAACACATCCGACACATACGTAGGATTAACTGAGGGAGAATTCAAAACCAGATGGAACAATCACAAGGCTTCTTTCAGATACAAAAGACTACGGAACACTACAGAACTCAGCAAACACATTTGGAATCTCAAAGACAATAATGTTGAATACTCTATAACATGGCAAATTATTGCATCCAGCGCACCTTACAACAGTGGTAACAAAAGATGCAACCTATGCTTAAAAGAGAAACTGTTTATCATATACCGTCCAGAGTTGTCATCCCTCAGCAAGCGCAGCGAAATTGTATCAGCATGCCGTCACAGAAGGAAACACCTCCTCGGTAACACATGAGTCAATCACCACGCCCCCACGCCTGCCTGTACCCACCCACTCTGTGCCCTATATAAACCATGGTATGTGAATGCTTCCATTAAAATCTCCTGAGGATTGAGGAAACCCCTCATGAAACAGGCCTGTAGAGATGAAATAGTCTTGTGATTTTTTCCCACACATACATATTACGCTCTACCACGGTATCGAGCACTATTTTTTGGATAATCTAATTAAGACATATATATATATATATATAATTTTTTTTAACCCAATGCGGCCCCCAAGTCAAAAAGTTTGGGGACCCCTGTAATAGATGTTTGTTAGTAAATAAATAAATATATATATATATATATATATATATATATATATATATATATATATATATATATATATATATATATATATATATATATATATATATATATATATATATATATATATATACACTACCGTTCAAAAGTTTGGGGTCACATTGAAATGTCCTTATTTTTTAAGGAAAAGCACTGTACTTTTCAATGAAGATAACTTTAAACTAGTCTTAACTTTAAAGAAATACACTCTATACATTGCTAATGTGGTAAATGACTATTCTAGCTGCAAATGTCTGGTTTTTGGTGCAATATCTACATAGGTGTATAGAGGCCCATTTCCAGAAACTATCACTCCAGTGTTCTAATGGTACAATGTGTTTGCTCATTGGCTCAGAAGGCTAATTGATGATTAGAAAACCCTTGTGCAATCATGTTCACACATCTGAAAACAGTTTAGCTCGTTACAGAAGCTACAAAATTGACCTTCCTTTGAGCAGATTGAGTTTCTGGAGCATCACATTTGTGGGGTCAATTAAACGCTCAAAATGGCCAGAAAAAGAGAACTTTCATCTGAAAATCGACAGTCTATTCTTGTTCTTAGAAATGAAGGCTATTCCACAAAATTGTTTTGGTGACCCCAAACTTTTGAACGGTAGTGTGTATATATATATATATATATATATATATATATATATATATATATATATATATATATATATATATATATATATATATATATATATATATATATATATATATATATATATATATATATATATATATATATATATATATTCATTTATTTATTTTGTATTTATTTATTTATTTATTTTGTATTTATTTATTTATTTTAAATTTTAACCCAATGCGGCCCCCGAGTCAAAAAGTTTGGGGACCCCTGTAATAGATTTTTGTTAGCATAAATGTGATGTTAAATAAAGATGTTAAGTTCCTTTATATTCCCTTTTTAAGTCTCGTTGCTCATGCAACACCATTAATTTGGATTGAAAAAATGCATTATATTTAATAATGATTAATATAACCAACAGCCATCCTGTAATTAATTTGACTTAAGACGTTAATCGTGTGATAGCCCTAATATTTACATACGTATATCGACAAAGAAGAGTAAAAAAATAAACAAAAGAATATACAATATCCAAAAAAATATATAGTATACATTCTAATTACAGTACATTGTAATGGCATGCATGGTTGAAATCGTAGGTTGAAATAAACCTGAACCTCTTTATTTATCAATACTGCAATCAACTGTCATTACTGTGTCAAAGTGAAATGAAATACAATCAGTGCATAACGAAGATTAGCTTTGTTTACTTCTTGCGACAACCTCTGTCTTTGTCTTTGCCACCTCCCTCTCTCTCTCACACACACACACACACACACACACATACACTGAGCTAAATGGCCGCTAGTCCCATAATCCACCGTGCCAGGATCCTATAATCCAGCCTGATCAAAGGTTGAGATTACCAGAGACCTGGGAGGGTCCGCAGTTGCACACAGGAAGACAGCGAGAGAGGCTGAGCTGAATATGACAGCGTGAGGCTGTCAGGGATTGGTGCACATAAATAGCTGTCCAATCTCAGAGCGGGATGGGGAAACATAACAAGGCAAAGAGGCAGGCAGGCAGACTGGTGCAAAAAAATGGGGAAAAAGGCTGAGAAAAAGGTGAAATCCTAGCAGAGGCGCAGAGGAGAGTAAGGATGAGTGGAGGAGAGAGCGCCTCTCAGTGACATCTCCAGAGAGACGAGGAAGGAGATGAGCCAGCACGGAGAATATCCATCACATGAGGCAGCCATGCTCTGAGAGGGCGAGACACACGCAGGCCCGCCAGAAGCAGCTGGTCTCGTTAGAAGAGCTGAAAACACAACAGCGGTGGATGAGAAGCATGAGGACGTCCAGGAAGGGAAGCGTGGAGATGCCTGCATTCATGCGGCAGCTGGTGAAGGAGACCGAGAAGAGGGTCAGCTCCTTCTTCAAGGGGAGCCGAGGAGGAGCAGCAGACGGGGAGCCGCCCAGGGAGGGGGAGAAGGAGGAGGTCATCCCCAGCCCTTATCTGGACCGGCCGGTGCTGGACAAGCTGACTGAGGAGGGCTGTGCCCGCTGGGGTCTCACCTACGCCCTGGGGAGCATGCAAGGATGGAGGGCCAATATGGAGGATTACCACAACTGCTTACCTCAGCTGGGGGGAGAGCTGGCCGACTGGAGTTTCTTTGCCGTGTTCGACGGCCATGCGGGCAGCACAGTGGCTCAGCACTGCTCTCAGCATCTTCTGGGTCACATCCTGGCTACAGGTGACATAGACATACTAGCACATGCATACGCACCTACCATTGCATTAGGTACACCTGCTCATTGCCTTTAATACAGATAGGGCCTGATTTACTAAGATCCTAATACCACGTGCTAAACAGCATGTGCAATCTATAAAATTGTGTGTACTATTAGTGGGTATGTGATCTACTAAGACTGTGTGTATAGTTGAAAAGTGTTGCAGACCGCTTTATTTAAATGAAGATTTTGCGTGTATTATATATCACCACGGAGACACTCGATCATTTACAGCAAATTCATGTTATCATGCTGTACCTGTGGCGTTTTACTATGTTTTCAAACATGCAGGAGACAAAATACAGGAAAAACACGCACTCTCCAAAAAACTTAATAAAACAAAAATAAAGAGGTGCACGGCAAAAAGTGTACTTAAAGAAAAAGCAAGGCCAGCAACACTCGTGTCTTTCTTATAATTTTAATATAAACTGTACAGGCGCTACCAAACACAGACCGGTTTCGACAAAGCACACTGATGATGACCTTGTCGAAACCGGTCTGTTTGGTAGCGCCTGTGCAGTTTATATTAAAATTATAAGAACGACACGAGTGTTGCTGGCCTTGCTTTTTCTTTAAACGTGCAGGAGATATCTACCACTTTTATGGGCATTTTAGACAGTCCAAAGTGCATCTACAACGGAAGGTACTTTTTTTTTCAGCGCTGAAGGTGCGCTCATGGAAGAGAGGCTGCACTTACTGTGCTCGAGACGGAAAAAAACTGCGTACTTGGAGAAGTCTTTTTCATATAGGACAGGGGTCGGCAACCTTTACCACTCAAAGAGCCATTTTGGCAAGTTTCACAAATTAAAGTAATGGGAGCCACAAAAAAAAATTTAAAATTTAAAATGAAAAACACCGCATACAAAGCTTAAATGCTTTGTGCTATGTTAACCAGGGGTCTCCGACACACGCACCGGCACGCACTTTAATGTGGAAAGTTGATGTTAGTGCAGCCCGCGAGTTTTGAATGAATGGCGCTTGATAGCGTCATACTTGCCAACCCTCTCATTTTTCCCGGGAGACTCCCGACTATCAGAGCGTGATGACACTGCATTTGGCGCCCTCTACAGTCTGCCCTAACAGTGTACCTGCTCGACCACACGTAGAATGCAATTTCAGCTTGCTCACGTAAGTGACAGCAAGGCATACTACCTCAGCAGCCACACATCTTACACTGACGGTACCAATACCCAGAATCCCATGCAGCCCTAACTCTTCCGCTCAACCAACGCACGGAGAGGGGGGGGGGGGGGGGGGGGTTGATGTGTGGGGGGATTTGGTGGTAGCGGGGGTGTATAATGTAGATAAATGGATGTAATGTGTTAAAAAGAGTTAGGGCTGCATGGGATTCTGGGTAATGGTTGTGTTGTGTTTATGTTGTGTTACGGTGGGATGTTCTCCAGAAATGTGTTTTTCATTCTTTTCTGGTGTGGGTTCACAGTGTGGCGCATATTTGTAACGTAACAATGTTAAAGTTGTTTGATACGGCTACCGTCAGTGTAAGCTGTGTGGCTGATGAGTAAGTATGCTTTGCTGTCTCCTGTGTGTGCAAGTAATAACAACATGCAACATGTGGCTGGACTGGCACGCTGTATGTAAATGCTATAGAGGACAATTACTGCAGTGCAATTAAGGCACGCCCTTTATTTAGTAATTAGAGTGTAAATAGGATTATTTTTTCCCTGGGAGTAATCTATGAGAGACACTGAGATCCATAAGTCTCCTGGGGAAATCGGGGGGTCGGCATGTATGTAGCTGGGCCGCATCAGAGTGGTCAAGGAGCCGCATGCGGCTCCGGAGCCGCGGGTTGCCGACGCCTGATATAGGAGATATGTTATTAATACATGATTTAAAAAACGAACATTACAAAAAAACGCCAGTAGAAACCAAAACGCATCAATTTAATTTGTTTTAATTAGCCCCTTAAGTCACCCAGCATGGAGCCATAAAATTGATTATTGTCTGATTATTGCAGTTGTAGTTTGCAGTGGTTTGTGTTCCTAAGAGGAGTTTTTGTATTTTCAAAAATGGCAGGATACCACCCTAGCTTAGTGTTGGCTAATAATTTGTGAATGTAACTAAAACATGTATTGCATTGAGGAAATACATGGTTAATTTATTATTCTTGTTATAATTATTATTACTTAGGGCTGTCAAAAATGATCGCATCAATCAGGAACACACTTGAATTAATCATGCAATTTATTTTGACCATACAAGCTTGTTTACACTAACCGCTATATGGTCGGTGATCAGAGCAAACAAAAATGAGTGAGGACAAATTTCACTCACAGCAAATTTTACTCCAAAATACAGCCCGAAAGAACTTTAGATAAAACTGTTACCAAGTTTTGGGCAAATAAATGGCATACCTTCAAGTAAAACTTTTAAAAACATTCCTGGCTGACATTCTCACAATAAAATTGCGTTTGTCTACAAATATTGGAGTCTTTTCTTAAGCAAATTTTAATTATTGAAGCTAGTAATCATCTGTGAATAATCGTGATTAATTAAAATTCCGAAATTGTATTAACCTAATTTTAAAAAAACATTCATTTGACAGCCCTTTTATTAATATTACTATTACTATTAAAGTGATTTGTGCGGAATTGATTATTCTTGTCTTAAAGCGACTTTGTCAAAATGGAGTGCACTACTTGGCTGCAACCAGCGGGGGCAAAGTTGAGTCATTTTCGGAAAGTTTGCATCTGAAGAAGCAAAACATAAGGCCTGATCCACTCAAGGAATGGAATACAAAATATAAATATAACTAGAGTAAAAATCAGGACATAAAAATTAAAATGGCCACACAAGATTTTACTACCCCGTTTGGTTTGTGTACGCTTGAACAACTTTACGTATTCCCATCAAAACAATGAACCAAAAATGCAAATCCACATTCTGTTATGGTTCCTTTGGCTCGTGGCACACACACAAGATTGCTGACGCTGCATCTGAACGTGCATAAAAATACGGCTCCCAAATGAACGGCTCGCAATTGCAAATTGGTTCTCATCGTTAAACTTAAAAGAACCGTTCAAAAGAGTTGATTTGTTCACAAACGTCTCATCTCCATCAGTGACAGACAATGGAGAGAGAGAATCCTTTGTGCGTGTGTCTAAATATTTGGGCTGATAGAAAATGAAAATAATAGAGACACATTGTCTATCCAGCAATTCCATTTTTATCTGCTGGATGACTTAAGGGCTGTTTTGTAACTGGAATATACTAAAACGAATCAGTATATCTCTTATGTGGAAAAGAAAATTTCTTGCAACACTGCATTTTTTGTGCCTGGATCATTCCAGTGCACCATCGCAGTTAGTGCCAGCATCTCGCTGATCGCATCTTTTCCGTGTTAAAAAGTCGGTTCCATTGTAGATAACGCTGGTGGAGCTTCTATAATGCCAAGAAAATATGTTAATTATTATAGTTGTGTGCTGCATGTTCCACAAAATAGCAAAACGCCATTGGTTAGAAGCATGAAGCCCTGGATGTCGAGGGAAATGACAGTCTCCATGGTGACAGCCGATATAAATAAGGCGATCCACACCACTTATGCACTTGTTTTCAACTGCGCTTGCAGTCTTAGTATATTATATATAGTATTACCTGCATCACACCCACTAACAGTACGTGCAATTTTATCGTTTGCACACTCTATTTAGCATGTGTTTTGTGGGATTTGAGTAGATTTGGCTCCAAGTCAGCTATGTGAAGTTGTGCTAGCTACATTCATGCTTTGGCCCAGCACCTGAGGGCAGCAGTATTCTCCTCGATACATAACTGAATTCAAAACTTAAACAGTTGCTTCTTTTTGACACCCCACCTGTTGCCGGGCAGAATTCATAGGGGAATTGTGATAGGGGAATTGTGATAGAGCCCGATGTGAGTGTTGTATGGGAATACATACACTTGCTTGCTAAGGAAATGATCACTTCACTAACAGGGTTTATCTATACCAATGGTGTTTTATATTGTCTCTCTGCATATTGTGAAAATGTAATTTACTCATTTACTCATATATTATTAGACTTTACATTAATGCATATTTGCTTTGTCACATACGACACAAAAGCTAAAATGCCAACGCGTTCTAAAAAATGGCTTAGTATTACTTGGCCTACATTTGATTTTTTATTTTCTAAACTAAAGTCATCCCTCGTTTATCGTTGTTAATTGGTTCTAGTGAATAAGTCGTGAAGTAGGAATTCTTATTTTATATCAAATATTTTCATTAGAGAATTAAAAATGTGTTTATGCATTCTTCTTAATATGTTTTTAAACATTATTAGAGCCTTTTAAACTTGAAATAACATTTACTGTAGCCACTTTTAAACTTGTTTTGCTCAATATAGTAAACATACGTACTAATAGAAAATAGGACTTAGACTGTAGTGTACTGTTATACATATAAGACATAATTAAGACGTACTGTTCGGTAATATAGACTCACACACAAACAGACACATGGATTTTTAACCCAACCAATAACCTGTGGGAATACTGGAAATGGTTTGATGATCTGCTGTGCAATACAGTATAGTACGTTAGATGTATTATTCATTTATCCATTCTTAGGCTTGAAATTGCTTAATGTAGGCCCTATTTAGGAAAATGTGCTTGAATATGTATATATTTGACTAATAATGGGTTAGTCAAACACAAAATAGCAATTAACTTTGAGGATTTTTTATTTTAATTAATATGTTTACAAAAAGCGCGGTAGAGTTGAAGCCACAAAATCCAACGCACAATGTGGCGAGGGGCAACAGTATTACATTACTACACTGTAGTTAATATAAAATACATAAATTTATGCTATCACACTATGTCTGGATTTGGATAGTAGAATGTATGTTATTTTGGCACTTGTACATTGTAAACATCCAGAACAATAATACACTTGTTATCAAATTATTACCTCAGATAGTGTTATGACAGTGTCAACTGAAATCGAATTATGATTATTATAGTAAAACTTTGATATAACTTATATATTAGAACTCATTAAATTGTGGCCTGTAGAGCTACAATTATGATTACTGTTGTGTTTGGGTCACTCAGTAGCGAGTATTGTGTTCCCCAGGATGCGGGGGAGAAAGCATGAGATGCAGCGTGCGGGTAGAAATATTATAATCCACAAAGAAAAGATGAAAATACAAAACCCACGTGCAGCTGGAAGCGCACCGAATAATCTTAACTAGCTCAGCCTAGCATAGCATAGCTTAGCATAGCATGAAAAACAGGACTTAACAAGGGTAGTAGCTTACCGCACCACAAACGTAATTTGCAATGCAACCGTGCCGAGTGCACAGTGACATGATTTGATTTGATTTTTATTTTTATTAAGGATCCCCATTAGCTGGTTGCCTCAACAACCCACTAGTCTTCCTGGGGTCCACAATTCAATACAAATACAAGTAAAAGCATATAATTATAACTACACAATACAGAAAAAAATAAAAGCATCAATAAAAAACAAGCAAACAATTTACAGTCACAGAATAATAATTACCATATAAATATAACTACACAATATAAAACCAAACAAATCATCAACGAGCATGGATTTAAAGAAGGACCTAATTAGGGCAGTAGCAGGTGGAACCACTAATCAAGAAACAAAACAAGGTGTGAAGAATGCTCAATGCTCCTAGCAACAGGAAACGTAACTAAGGGAGGCTTAGTGGGATCATGACAGTACCCCCCACTCCCCAAAAAAAAATGTCAAAAGGGAGGGAGGATGGAGGAATTGGCAGCAGGTCACCACACTAAGTGTTCCCGAAGCCACCGGGGACAAGTCAGGTGGCGGCGAGTTGAACGCCACTGCAGCTGGCGAGGTGGGTGTCCACGCACTGGCCAGGTCTTTGGCCGACAAAAAGGCGGATGTGAGCGGAACCAGAATCTTAGCAGCCAAAGTCTCACAGCCAAGTCCTGGGGTCACTACTGATAGGGCGGGGGGCATCCATGAGTTGGCCACATGCATGGCCGACGAGAAGGGGGGGGGCATCCATGGACAAGGTGGCGGAATGCTGGCGCCTCCGCGGCAAGCGAGGAGAACAAGCGACAGACGGGCGCTTGTGCGGCAGGCAAGCTGGAAGTTGCGGAGGCTGCAGGACTGGATGCGACGCTGGAGACTTCTGCAGACCCAGCAGCAGACGGCTGGGCTGGAGGTCGAGCTGAAGCGGTGACATGGGTTTAAAAAAGGACATATTTAGGGCGGTAGCAGGTGGAACAACTAATCAGGAAACAAAACCAAGTGTGGAAAATGCTCAATGCTCCTAGCAACAGGACACGTAACTAAGAGAGGCTTCGGAGCACTGGCACACATACACAATAAACCATCAACTGACATGATCTGTAGTGACAGATCATGACATATTACATTAACAAAGTTTACTATTTACTGTATATACTATTATTATTTACTATTTCTTCATTTTACTGTATATTTTTTCATTAATTAAACAAAAATATGAGTTAAAAAATATGTAAAAAAATAATAAAATTGAATTAAAAAAAAATTAAAATACATTTGAATTACAGTACAATTCCATACCATGCCCAATTATAGTGGTGTTATTTATGTCCTTTTCCACACAGGTGGACTGGGGCCCGAGGATGACCCTGACCGAGTGAAAGAGGCCCTAACAGAGGGCTTCCTGCAAGCAGACAAGCATCTCCACTGTGTGGCCCGTCGAGAAGGCTGGGAGAGAGGCGGCACCACGGTGGTGGCCGCCCTAATCTCGCCGTATTACATTTACTTCGCCAACTGCGGAGACTCGAGGGCCATGTTGTGTCGCTCAGGTCAGGTTTGCTTCTCCACCGAGGACCACAAACCTTACAGCCCTCTGGAGAAAGAGCGCATTGAGAGCGCCGGAGGCTCCGTGTCAATCCAACGTATCAATGGTTCTTTGGCCGTCTCTCGTGCGCTAGGCGACTTCAGCTACAAAGGGGCGGAAAACAGGTCGCCCAGTCAGCAGATGGTCTCGCCTGAGCCTGAAGTGTCTGTCGTGGAGCGATCACCAGCTGATGAGTTCCTCGTGCTGGCCTGCGACGGAGTGTGGGACACTATCAGCAACGAGGACTTATGCGCCTTCATACGCAACCGTCTGCAGGTGTGCACTGACCTGAGGGACGTCTGCTCGCAGGTCATTGACCTCTGTCTCTTCAAGGTCAGAACCTGTTACGTTCTTTTTGTTCTTTAATGGGTGGAGGAGCCATATTTGGTTCTTTGAATGGGTGTTCAAAATATAAAACTATCAAGACAATAGAAGCAATTTCTCCTAAAAAAAAAAAAATGCTCGATAAAAATGTATTTTATCATGATATATAATTTCAAACTGTATAATAATAATATATATATATATATATATATATATATATATATATATATATATATATATATATATATATATATATATATATATATATATATATCCATCCATCCATTTTCTACCGCTTATTCCCTTATATATATATATATATATATAGCAAATGATGAAAAAAAAATCATCCAAAAATGAAAAAGTCCCAAAAGTCTTCTAATACACTCCAATAGTATTTCAGTGAGTGTCATAACCGCCCAATCACCACTTGATCTACATAATTTTAAATGGGCTAAGTATTTTATATAATGACACAATCTGCCCAACTGTGGCTGTGGAGTTAAATGAAGACTATCTGTGAAATATCTCTGACACTGAAATAGCCACTGGAGTATTCAAGTAGTTATATACGTATAATGCATTACATATGTCTGTCTTTGGACATACAATAATATGAAACTATAAATACAATTTGGACTAAGCACAGTTAAGTAATATAACAATTTGGTCAGTGGTCCCCAACCACCTGCCAGGGACTCATTTTCTACCGGGCCGCACATAAACATTAATTAATATATAAACGACCACATTTTCTCCGACCTAACTTTTGCCAGTCCCACTAGACCAGGGGTCACCAACGTGGTGCCCACGGGCACCAGGTCGCCCGTAAGGACCAGATGAGTCGCCCGCGGGCCTGTTCTAAAAAAAAAAAAAAAAATTAAAATTAAGTCTACATAGAAAAAACACAAGATACACTTTCAATCAGTGCATCAACCCAAACAACCTCCCCCATGCACACTCATCCACACCCACTCACACAAAAGGGGTTATTTCTTTCTGCTACCAATATTCTGGTTCCCACAACATAGACAACACATCTGCAAGGGACACAGTCCCTGAAGCACACATGATTGTATAGGCTGCTGGTCCACTAACATTTTCATTAATTACTATTTTTTATGTAATTATTTTTATATTGTTTTACTTTCTTTTTTATCCAAGAAAATGTTTTTTATTTATTTATCTTATTTTATTTTATTTTTTTAAAAAGGGCCTTATCTTCAACAGACCAGGTTGTCAATGAAATTAGATTTGTTTAAAGGGTTTTTTAAACCAGGCCCAGTCCAGATAATGTCCAAGTCGGACTCAGCAACACACACCTTCATTCATGTACACAGAAAAAAATTAGGGAACACAACAGATTGCATATAATTTATAAACAAAATTACATTTTCAAAATAAGCATTTATGTACTGTCCAGATTATGTCCAGGTCACTCAAATTAGGGAACACAACAACAGATATCATATAATCTATAAACATAATTATACTTTCAAAATAAGCCTTTGAGGACTTCTCATCTTTTTTTTTAATGTTTTTTGGCATCATTATCGTTTTCAACCATGTAACTTTCTAAAGTTAGAAAATACTGAATAAATGTTTTAAAGAAAGTAATACTAAGTGAATATCTATAATTAAACTATAATTAAATTGACTAAATCATTATTGTCAATGAACTCTCCTAAAATAACAGAAACCACATTAAGCTTCATAAACAAACCAATCCTTAAACACATTTTTTCAACTTCCACCCAAAACAAAGACACAATATGACAATACCAAAACAAATGCAGGGTGGATTCAGGCTCCTGACAACAAAATCGGCAATCATCTGACTCTGTCACATTCCATAATTTTAACATTTTCCCTGTGGGTAAGAAGTTATAAATCATTTTAATTTGAAAATAACGATTTTGCACATCGATAGTGGTTTTATAGATTAGTTTGAATATGGCATCCCATGGCAACGGGCAGTCAAAAAAGTCCTCCCATTTTCCATTTGTGTTGTATGAGGCAGCCTTCAAAGATTTCTTTATTAAATAAAAATTATATCTTTTTCTATTTATTTTAGTTCCTTTTTGCCAACTAGAATTTCTTATTAGAGGTTTACAAACTAATAATTTAGTAGTTCCATAATTAATTATTTGTTTCCATCTTTTCCCAATTACTCCAGTTAGTTGATAAAATGACAAGCTTGAGCAAGCATCACCATACATAGCTCTAAATTCATCATACTTCATAATTTTACCATTCTCATTGATAATATCATTGACACAAATGATTCCTCTTTCAAACATATTTTTCCAAAAGAAAGGCTTTCCATCTATTACAATATTAGAGTTAATCCATATTAACTGCTGCAAAATATCGTCTCTTTTTTCTGGCACATAAAATTGAAAACACCACTATGAGTGGATTGTTTCCTTTATGAACCCCGCCATGTTTCCCAGCAGACTCTCTGGGAGGGGATCACTTGTAAAAAAGGATACAATTTCTTTTGATACAGTACATGTTTTTTGTCCTACAGGACATTTGTGTACCACTCAATGTTTAAATACATCTTTGGAACAATTGATGCTTTTAAAGACAGACACATAGCTTCAAGGTTGAGAAGTTTCAGGCCCCCATATTCATACTCTTTGTACAAAACCTTTCTTTTAATCTTTTCTGGTTTGCCGTTGCAGACAAAACCGAAGACCCTCCGCTCATAAATCTTAAAAAAGTTTTGTGATGGAGCTGGTATTGACAAAAACAAATAAATAAATTGAGGAATAATTAACGAGTTGGCAATAGACATTTTACCATACAAGGTTAGGGATTTCCCTTTCCATAATTGCATAATTTTGTCCAGCTTTCTTAGTCGATTATCATAATTTACTGAGCCTAGATCTTCCAGATTTTCTGGGACAACAACACCAAGTATGTTAACTGGTCCATCTGTCCACAAAACAGACACTTTGCATTCCATTCGAAAGGACGTTCCCTTTAGATTTCCGATCCTTAATATTTTACATTTATCATAATTAAGCTTAAGGCCAGATTGCTGTGAAAATATGTCCAAAAGATTAAGAAGGTTCCGCAAACAATGAGGAAAAATCTTATCTTTGTGAATCAGCCTTTTCTGACATGAACTTCATCAAGAACAAACACAGAACATGCCTCACTGATGCACATCTGCAAGACTCACTCAGAGTTGCAGTTTTAAGTTACACACCAGAGTACAACACACTAGTTAACAGCATGCAATGCCAGGCTTCCCACTAACTGACAAAGAAACAGATAACAGATTTGGTGTCCAGTTCAAAGTGTGACATGATTTAAAAATTTGACAGTTTACTTTTGTATTTTACATGAGTTATTATTTGTACAAACATGGTGCAAAGTAATTCATGATTTGTTAAAAAATGTTAGTGGCTAGCTAGTTAAAATGGGATATTGTGATTTCACAAGACTGTCTTAGAAGTGATCATTTGAAAATGTTCAATTTGAAAAATGTGCACTTAGAGAAAATATAAAAATAAAGTGTTGCATATTGATATTTATCTGTTTCTATATATATTTATTGTGAGAAATCATTAAGATGATCAGTGTTTCCACAAAGATAAATATAATTAATTATTAATAATAACAGAGTTAAAAGTAAATTGAGCAAATTGGCTACTTCTGGCAATTTATTTAAGTGTGTATCTAACTGGTAGCCCTTCGCATTAATCAGTACCCAAGAAGTAGCCCTTGGTTTCAAAAAGGTTGGTGACCCCTGCACTAGACACACCAACAAGCTTGTTCATAGATGTATCATAAAAATCATGATAGGAAGTCGCCATTTGTTATATCTTTGTTACACGGGTCAATGCGCATTAATAAACATATAAAATGTAAATGTGCCAGATTGTAGCCAAAGGCTAATTTCCATCTGCAGTCCCAGGCAGGTTGATGGTATACAAAAACAAGATCCACTTAAGTTAGACAGTACCAACACCAGACATAAACAGTACCGTATAATACACAGACTCCGATATAATAATACAAATTAAATTAAGGGTGACCCATACAAAACAGTAGGTTGCTGCATGACCTCAGCACAGGACAGAGAATGAAGTCAATATACGTATATATGTATCGATAAAGTCACTATTGTAGTGAATGTGCAGATGGAGAAGTTCTATAGAGCTCAAGTGCAAGTTTGTAAAATTGTTGCAAATGATTGTGCTAAAGAAAGAAAATATACGTCTTCCTTGGCCTAGTAAACTAAAGTACTGCTATTATTTATTGCACATAGCCCTTTTGCACAAGTAGTTAGCATTAACAGATGTGTCTACGCCAAAAAGCATACATAAGTGTATCTATGAATGACATATTGTACAGAATATGATTACATAACTTTTAAAATAGAAATAGAAGTCCGTTGAAACTAATGGTAAGTATACTTTTATCATATATCTATGCTCTTGTCCTGGACGATGACGTATCACGTATGATACATCAGATACGTTACAAGCCCACAAGCTAGCAAAAATGAGTAAATAAACAAAAGCCTTTGGAGAGCTTTTTTTTTTTTTTACAAAGGGCAAACAAAGGCCAGGGCTCCCATTAATTAAGTTAAAGTACCATATTGAGTTAGTGCTGGTGCCTCACAATACGAAGGTTCTGGGTTCGATCACTGGGCTCGGGGTCTTTCTGTGTAGAGTTTGCATGTTTTCCTCGTGACTGCGTGGGTTCTTTCCCGGTACTCCGGCTTCCTCCCACCTCCAAAGACATGCACCTGGAGATAGGCTGTTTGGAAGTAGTAAATTGGCTCTCTGGTGTGAATGTTATCTATCTGTGTTGGCCCTGCGATGAGGTGGCGTCTTGTCCAGGGTGTACCCCGCCTTCCTTATTTATCTGCCACACGAGTAAGGCCGGTCCATGAAAATAATGCCTACATTAAACCAGTCCCTGGTGCGAAAAAGTTTGGGGACCGTAGGTCCAATAGCACAGTGGGAATTAACTATTATAGTGGAAGTGGCAAAACCAAAACAAAATTGACAAAGCAAAAAATCTCCCCTCCAAAATTTGGAATTTATTGATTCATGTGTCCTTCATTGGATAAGAGCAAAGAACATAAACATCTGCCACGTGTGCACAAACCAACAGTGGACATGCCCTCCGGTCCATCATGTCATTGTTATGTAACAACGCTTCAGTGTGGAAATGCGTAATAACCTCAAATGTCAGAGGTTCTTCTTCTTCTTCTTCATCTCGTGCACATTTCTCTGCTCCACTGCAGCTGTGTGCAAATAAAAATAGATGCGGCACTATTTTAATGCTTGAGTCGTTAGACGTGTGTCGGGTCCGCCTCTTATAGCACTTATCCATGCATGCTGATGCTACTTTCCACCACAGGGCAGCTTGGACAACATCAGCATCATCCTGCTTTGCTTCCCTAGCGCCCCCCAGCTGTCTACAGAGGCATTACACCAAGAGGCTGAGCTAGAGGATCTGCTGGAGTCCAAAGTAGCAGGTGATGGAATACAGGCAATTTTCTAGCTTTACTCTTCTCAATAGCTGTTCTATTGTGGTATTGCTATATCACAAATACTACAAACAATGACAAATTAAAGCTGCAAGCAGCGTTGAACGGGCCCTCGCACCCCCCGTGCACATGCAGTCACATCCTTCCCAATGCCCCGACCAACCATCAAAAATTTCAGGATGATCGGAGCAATTGGAAAAAATTTATGACCGTTACAATTTTTCACCAGAAGGTGGCGACATTGGTGTCCATATCAACGTCTAGTCATTATCAGACCCTGACCTCAAAGCCTCGTATCAGTTTGAAAGGAGATCTGATCATCTGAAGTGAAGTAATGACTTTTTGATGGTTTATGGCGAGAAGTAGTTTTCACCCGCCAGGCTCGGCCCATCATGAATAGATACCAATTGGTGCTGACCCATCTGGCATTTAAGGGTGAAATCATCATTATTTCTACCAATTATGATCAAGATCTGAATTTGTGGAGGCACGTTATAAATGTTGAAAGTTTTGTGGCAAACCATCAGATCAAAGTTTGGCGCCATGCTACGCCCACATCTTATGTCGAAGGCAATTTATCATCACCCATCAGTTTGGTATCTGTCTTTTTCACCATTTAATCATTTTAAAGTACGAACCTTGTTTTTTTGGAAACTGAGATGGCCGACTTCCTGCTTGTTTTCTGATATGACAGAGCAATTTTAGTGACAATACGTGAATACAGCTGATTTGTTTCTAATTTTAAAGGGGGCGCTAGAGAGTCCATTTGGACATTTTGTGTTCGGGACCCCAAAAATGTATATTTTTTTGCCAGACTTAAACACTAGTAACATTTGGTAAGCTTTGGTGCATGTTAAGGCCTTCAAAAATGCAATCAAAGTCGGAGAATAATGATAAACAAACAAATATCAATAGGGCCTGTGCAGCCACTGCTCCTTGGGCCCTAATAAGTATTTATGGCTGGATTAAAAGTGCAATTTCCATGTGGTAGCTGTCCATTAAATAACCTTTGTATTCAAGTTTTGCACATAATGTGAGTTAAAGCCATTAAAGCCAGCCGTCAATGACATTTCAGGAACCGACATCAATATGTCTTAAAGGCCTACTGAAATGAAATGTTCTTATTCAAACGGGGATAGCAGATCCATTCTATGTGTCATACTTGATCATTTTGCGATATTGCCATATTTTTGCTGAAAGGATTTAGTAGAGAACATCGACGATAAAGTTTTGGTCGCTGATAAAAAAGCCTTGCCTGTACCGGAAGTAGCGTGACGTCACAGGTTGAAGGGCTCCTCACATTTGCACATTGTTTACACCAGCAGCAAGAGCAATTCGGACCGAGAAAGCGACGATTACCCCATTAATTTGAGCCAGGATGAAAGATTTGTGGATGAGGAACGTAAGAGTGAAGGATTAGAGTGCAGTGCAGGACGTATCTTTTTCCGCTCTGACCGTAACTTAGGTACAAGGGCTCATTGGATTCCACACTCTCTCCTTTTTCTATTGTGGATCACGGATTTGTATTTTAAACCACCTCGGATACTATAACCTCTTGAAAATGAGAGTCGAGAACGCGAAATGGACATTCACAGTGACTTTTATCTCCACGACAATACATCGGTGAAGCACTTTAGCTACGGAGCTAGCGTTATAGCATCATGCTTAAATGCAGATAGAAACAAAAGAAATAAGCCCCTGACTGAAAGGATAGACAGAAGATCAACAATAGTACCAAACACTGGACCTGTAACTACACGGTTAATGCTGTACCGCCTGGCGAAGCCTAGCAATGCTGTTGCTAATGACGCCATTGAAGCTAACTTAGCTACGGGACCTCGACAGAGCTATGCTAAAAACATTAGCTCTCCACCAACGCCAGCTCTCATCTGCTCATCACGACCCGTGCTCACCTGCGTTCCAGCGATCGACGGCGCGACGAAGGACTTCACCACGATGATCGGTGCGGTCGGCGGCCCGGAGACGGAGGAAGTCAAGGTGAAGACAGCAGCGCGGCGGCGGGCGTTGTAGCTTTCGACGACATCCCGGCCGCCATCAGAGTCAGCAAGAAACATTTATTTCCCCAAAGTTACGTACGTGAAATGCACATAGCGGCAGCACGTACGGGCAAGCGATCAAATGTTTGGAAGCAAAAGCTGTACTCACGGTAGCGCGTCTGCTATCCAACTCAAAGTCCTCCTGGTTGTGTTGCTGTAGCCCGCCGCTAATACACCGATCCCACCTACAGCTTTCTTCTTTGCAGTCTCCATTGTTCATTAAACAAATTGCAAAAGATTCACCAACACAGATGTCCAGAATACTGTGGAATTTTGCGATGAAAACAGAGCTGTTTGTATTGGGATACAATGTGTCCCAATACTTCCGCTTCAACCCTTGACGTCACGCGCAAACGTCATCATACATAGACGTTTTCAGCTGGAAGTTTCCCGGGAAATTTAAAATTGCACTTTATAAGTTAACCCGGCCGCATTGGCATGTGTTGCAATGTTAAGATGTCATCATTGATTTATAAACTATCAGACTGCGTGGTTGGTAGTAGTGGGTTTCAATAGGCCTTCAAGAGACAATACTACGAAAGTGAAACTTGGATACTTTAGAGTAGTCAATGTACAGCTTGTATACTAGTATATATTCACTAGAGCAGGGGTGTGAAACGTACGGCCCGCGGGCCAAATCAGGCACGCGAACAGGTTTTAAATGCGTCCACTAGATGTCGCAATAGCAATTATTTGTAACCTTGTAGATTATGCTACATATGTAAAAAAAAAAGAAATAAACCACAAGATGTCACAAGTGCACCAGTCGAGGAAAATGAGCAAATTACACAAATAACATCCTGTAATTTGATTTTGATATTTTTATTTTATTTTGATAGATTGAAAATTAACACCAATGAGTTGACTGATGAACATTATCAGAATCAGAATAGTTTTATTGCCATTGTTTGAGAACGGGTTCACAAACTAGGAATTTTTTTTGGTGCAATCGTGCAACATAAAACACATATAACACAGATTTGGTAATAACAAGAGCTTAACACATAAGTTATTCAGAAAGTATAAACAACGACAAATAAAGATAGAATACTATTAACCGCAACATGGAAGTGTAAAAAAAACAACATTATGATCAGTACATTTTCAGAATGTGGATGTTCTATTTTTAAACAAAGAAAACAATCTGAAGTTGTCTTTATTTCTAAGTTATCGAGATTTTACCAGTCTGGCCCACTTGGGAGTAGATTTTTCTCCATGTGGCCCCTGATCTGAAATGAGTTTGACACCGCTGCACTAAAGACTGAAAATAAGTCAACACGCAGCCATCGTTGGCTAAATAGCTGGCAAAACAAGTGATTACACCCCACAGTCAGTATGTGTCCATGTATTCATTTTAAATAAACTCAGAGACATTCAAAAGTTTTGTTTCCATTAATCTTTGCATCGGACCTGCATTTGTCCCGAGACATTCTTGGTAGTAGCGTCATGTTTGTAGCGCGATCCAAGATCATTTCTTGATGCTGTCTGCTATTTAACATCAGAATAGCCATTAAAGACGTAATATTTGTATTCTGTGTCAATACTACAGCGGACATCAGTTAAAACAAGTTGTAAGGATCCGCAATGCCTAGTGGGATGTGATAGGTCAACCGTAAAAGCAATACATTTTTCGCGCTAAAATGAAATAAGCGCCCCCCAGTGTACGGGAGGCACATGGCGTATGACCAATAGTCGCATTAGAGCGTGTGCATGGACACCTGGACTTCACACGTAGGTGTGAAAAACAAAACAAAAAAATTAACTATTTGAGAAATCTGACTAATTAGTGCATGGAAACATAGTGAGTGCAAGAAATTCATGTTTTGCTGAATGAACCGCAGATCCACAATGCTGACAGCACTCATGCAGCCCCGGACCATGACTGTATGTCGCGCTTGACTGGAGTTACACCACAATTATATCGGTAATCACTTTGGTTGCCAGCTATTTAGACAATAACGGCTGTGTGTTGACTCTTTTTCAGTGGTACAAACTGCACGCTGACTACTCTAAAGTATATATGAGTTTAATGTTTGCATTATCTTCCCTTGAGAAGATATACCGTTAAAAAAATGAATGCGGAAAAAGCACAAAAGCGTCCAAATCCTTTATGTGTTGTATTTAATGTAATGAATTGTTTAATTCACTACTGAACAGAGATTTATGATGAGCTGTGTGCCGGAGGGGAAGAGCCTGATTTGCTGTCGGTCCTCACAGTCCTGGCATCCACTGTCATCCCTGGGTTACCACCAGGGGGAGGCATACAGAGCAAGTAAGAGCCACTGTGTGTTCACTTCATGAATGCCATACCAAGTGGGGCGATATTTTCTTAACTTCACTACATACATACATACATACATGCATACATACATGAGGTTATATTACAGTGTATTGACTAATTGCTATGATAGGGTGAAAATAAAGCTCCAATAATATGCCACTGTATTAATTAATATTATTGTATTATACTGTTCAATGTTTTTTTTTAATCTATTCTTCCATTTTGTCCCTCTTGGGGTTGTGTTTAGTCTCATTGAATTTAGACAGTTAAAAAGTGCTATAGGTACAACCAACAGTGTGTTGGCACAAGTGTGTTGCTCCAACAAGTGCTTATGTGAACTTTATCCACTTTTTTTACACTTATCCAATAGATGCAATACATCACAGACAAAAATGTAACATTAAGGAAAGGAGTGGGACAGGTGCAAATCAATGTTAGCAACGTTAGCATAGCTATGTGAACTGCAGTGCTAACATTCCCATTTTAACAGCAACTTCATTCTAGGTTAGCCTATTTGCTGAAGAAAAAACAGATTATCAAACTTCCAGCTCCCATGTCTGTAACTGACTGACACATAGCTGGAAATGCGTCATTTTAAGATGCTTAGCAAAGCCTGATTTAAAAATATATATATATTTTTTTTTTAACTAATTTGTGGCATAATTCAGTGGCAGTACCATGTTCATGAGGAAGGAAGTTTTTATCCAGGAACTTTAAAAAAAAATGTTCAAGTGTATTAATCCTGAGGCATGAAAAAAAAACAGAATTGAGTTCACTTTTTAAAAACATACATTTTTCAAAGAATTGGACAAATGTCCACTAAGGTGGAAAACATGCACTTCAAGTTTAACTGATGAACGTATTTTAAAGAAACAATAAACAAAATAAGATTTTGTGACGTTTTTTTAAAAAATATTTATATATTTTAACATATTCCAATACTGTTATGTTACTAAGTCCCCTGACTCCAAAAATGACTTGTCTGAAACATGACAGAACCAATATACCACAAGTTATATTGTCAGATAACTGACAATATAACCTGGTCCCTACACACCGGAGCTCCTGTAAAAAGAGCTCAGCAGCGCATGCACTTTTTGCATTGGATGAAAAGAGCTCAGCTCCCTCCCCCCATTCTCACCACATTCTACAGAGGCACTATAGAGAGCCTACTGACCAACAGCATCTCTGTCTGGACTGGAGCCTGAAATGCATCAGACTGGAAGTCTCTCCAGAGAGTGGTGAGGACGGCGGAAAAGATTATCAAGACTCCTCTTCCTCCTATCCAGGAGATCGCAAAAAGCCGCTGCCTGACCAGGGCTCAGAAAATCTGCAAAGACTCCTCCCACCCCCACCAAGGACTGTTTTCACTGCTGGACTCTAGAAAGAGGTTCCGCAGCCTCCGAAGCAGAACCTCCAGGTTCTGTAACAGCTTCTTCCCTCAGGCCGCAAGACTCTTGAACGCATCATAATTATACCTTCAACTCCCCCCAAAATGGATTAACTCGCTGGAATAAAAAATACAATAAAACATACATTCAGAAACATGGATGCATATGAAAAAGTGCAATATATTTATCTGTACAGTAACCTATTTATTTATTTATATATGCACCTTATTGCTTTTTTATCCTGCACTACCATGAGCTAATGAAACGAAATTTTGTCCTTATCTGTACTGTAAAGTTCGAATTTGAATGACAATAAAAAGGAAGTCTAAGTCTAAGTCTAAAATATCAGAATCAGCTTTATTGGCCAAGTATATTTAACACACAAGGAATTTGATTTGGTAGGCTGTTGCAACGTTCTCATTAAAACAAAATGTACATATCTAAAAACTTAAAAATGTATTGATTTGCAGCTAAAGGGGTATTGCAGACAAAATCAACTAAGTTACAGCAAAACTACAAATAGCAACAAAAATATATGTATGAAGACCACTTTAGTGGACACATGGTTAAACCCAATTTCCTCAAATCACAATTTCAATATTCATAAATTCTAACAATTATATTACTCTTTAGTTGTTGCTTGATGTCACATTATTTCTATACATACAAGCGTCTTGTATCTGCCCTCTATAGTGGCTGTTATGCAGGAAATGGTTAAAATGGTAACGTTTGAGTGTGTCTTCTGGTCAAAAGTGGAGAAAACCAGTGTGGAAGATACATTTTTCTCACGTCATAAACAGGCTTCAGGAACACATTACTGTTATGGAACACAATTAAAAAGTCACTTTTGTGCAATGAGGACATTTGAAATTGATCAAGGATGATTGATGTGTGTTTGTGTGTGTTTGTGTTATAGAAGGAACTGCATCATCTCTGCTTACCACCAACAAAGAGATATGCACAAGCCTACAGTAACAAATGTAAGTACTACATAAAAAACTTGTAAATTGGTATTCATTTGAAAGTACAGTAGTACCTCAACTTATGAGCTTATTGGGTTCTGTGACGGAGCTCTGAACTCAAAACACTTGTATCTCAGATCAACGTCTCCCATTGAAATGAACTGAAACCAGCTTTACCCCCCCAAAACAGCAACATTTTAACATACAACTTAACTTGAAAAAAACAACTAACTTTTAGATAAGACATACTGTATAAAACATTACAATGGAATGTAATACTCACAACTACAGTGTTTTTTTAATAATGTAATAATAATGTACAGTATTTGCCTTGGACAGTGGACTTCTACGCCATCTCCTTCCAGCTGCTTCTTTGTCAAACACACCATCAGCAGCTTTTCCATATTTTCATGGATAAATGTCCACCGTTTGGATATCATTTTAACATTCTTGGCTGGCGATAGACTCATTCTGCTTCAGTATGTTGCAGACACGCTCGAATTGGTTCGCCAAGGTCATGTTTTTAATTTATCTCTGTAATTCAATGAATATTATCCACGTCGTTTTCTCATTACTGTCCTTCACACTCACTTTTTTCCTTCCCTTGGTTGGAGTACAACGTATTGTCGATCTCCAGCTAAAAGATAATTCTTGTGAGTAACACCGGATGTTTTGGTCTGATCTTATGTGGTCCACTGTGACATTGACTATGTCAACTAATGGTGAGGATGCTTGTAACTAAAATCTTTGCTTGCAACTTAAAACATAACAATTGGCCAATAGACAGCTCTTATGTCAAAACAGTCTTAAATTGGGGCACCCTTAAATTAAGGTAGTGTTGTTTGTGGTAAAATATTACAAGACGCACCAATAGTAGAGAGCACCATGCCAACAAAGTAGAAAGCTCCGGAAAAGTCCCAGCAGGGCCTCAATACCTCAAAGCTCTTATCTCAAAACACTCTTAAGTTGAGGTACCACTTATGTATGTCTCGCAAAAAGGTTTCATGTTTACTTTTTTTTCTTTCCAATCAGGGAACGGTTGGCTTCTGAGAAGGCAGCCTTGATTATCTCCATGAAAGGATTGTAATTATTGTCAAAGTTAACTGTTTTATTCATGGTTTAAAATGGAGAAAAAAGGGAGATAGTGAACAGCGTCTGTTTACATCACTCTAACAAAGCATAACAACCACAATGCAAAAGTAGGCGCAGTACAGCCTGATACATTCTATATTTGTACATTTTGTAAGACTTAACTCAGCGACACGGACCCAGCAACAAACTTCTGCCTCATATTCAGTGAACAGAAGATACAAAACAAATGCCAGTAAAACTGAATATCAACAACTGTGAAGTCATACATTTTGCAATAGAGATTTGACAGCGTGAGTATTTGTAGCAATGTAGGCAAATCTAAAGCTTATGTGATGGAAAAAGTACTAATTGATTCATCCATGTTCGGCAAAGCTTCAGTAGTAAATGCTAATAATGCTTTTTTTCTTAGCTGGTGGAAATGCACAAATATTCTCTTGTCATGAGGAAATAAACTAATAATGTGAAGGAAAAAAAAATTCTCACAGATAATGTGCTTTTTTTTTGTTTTTACTTTTGTTAGTATTGCTCCGCAAGCTTTATTGTTAATGTTTGGAATACAATCAAGTAATTAGAACATGTACAAAGGAATCTTAGAGGGATACTGAAAAGCAAAAAATAAATACACTTGTGAAAAATTATGAAAGTTTCACATACAAAAATAGGCTTTTGTATAAGATGTGTAATATTGAAAAGTAATATTAGCTCAATTGTATTCTAATTATGATTAAGTTTTCTATTTTGACTGATTATTTAAGAAATATATCTAAATATGTACCAACATGTGAAATGTATATGGACAATTATTTACTGCCTTATTGTCTTCATCAGTAAGGATAATTATCAGGTTAGGCTTATTTTATCAGCATTAATGTTCTAGTATCTCAGTGGACAACTTTGTGTGTATATGTTTAGAATTGCATGATTTTCAACCAAAATAAAGAATATTTGACGTGACTATATTAGCATTGATTTGAAAATGGGAGTTCTTGCATAGAGAAAAATCTCCTACAGCTTTTTTGAATATTTAACTGTGCTTTGCTGGCGTTATACAGCACTTAAAGACTGAAGGACATGTTCTAGGGGTGCACGTTTGATTGATGCTCCACTCAAAAGCCAGCACCTCCAAGCTCTTGCGTGATTATTTGACTTGCGTTGATGAGATAATATGGGCCATTTGTAAAAAATCTGCAAATTAAAATGTTTTTTCTCAAGGTAAAAAAGGCTCCAAATAGTCAATACAGACATTTTCTTTTTGTTTGTGCCTTCATGTTTTCTTGTTACCATCTTCCAAAGAAGCTGAGTCGCTCCGAGGGCGTGCACATGCACTCTTAAATCAGCAGTCTGACATCAAGTGCTCCTTCACCGCTGCTTTCATCTGATTGCTTTTGTATGAGCCAATCACTTCAGGACATCAAACCTATCTTCACCGTGATATTAAATTCTTTAAATTGCTTCTCGGTTTTTACTCCTCACACCAAAATGTGAGCAATTGTCTCAAGCGGGGATGTCGCAACAGGTTTAGGGGCCATTTTGTGTTTTTTAATATTGTCCATCCATCCGTTTATTTTCTACCCCTTGGGGGTATGATTAAGTTTTCTACGAAAATGTTCACCAAATCTTACGGCCGAATATGCGTGTAAAAAAAGTAGTCCATATAAATCGAGAATCGAGTTCCTAAACAACGTTGCTGACTCAGTCTGCACTTTTTTGACTGCAAATTAAGCCACTGTAACCCACCTGGTCTAGCCACTGCGTCCGTTCCACCTGGGACTCGAACCTGGGTGCGCCGAATGTATGCCGTGTTCAGCGCAAGGTCTTAAGGTGTCAAGAAGTGAGGTTTACAGTTGACACAGACGCACTGGCTGGCCTTTGTTACGCTCATTCCCCTAAACTTAACTCTCATCTGGGTCATGGCACCACTGTAACCAACCTGGTCAAACTCCTGCTTCCGTTCTGTTTGGAACACAAACCTGGGGTCCGCTGCACGAGTGAGGAGTGAGCTGGGCACCGAACTGTCAACACGATGTCTAGTGCAAGCTCTTAAGGTGTCAAGGAGGAAGGTTTACTAGGACTTAACAGAGCCGCACTGACTGGCCTCCAATATACTCACCCCCCTAGAACTCACTCTCATCTGAGTCACGGCACCACTGTAAGCCACGTGGTCGAGCCTCTGCTTCAGTTTCACCTGGGACTATAGCCTGGCTCCACTGAATGAGTGTCAAGCTGTCTGCTCAGTTTCCATCGCAAGCTCTTCAGGTGTAAGGGAGTGATGTTTACTAACGTACACTTGACACGGCCACACTGGCTGGCCTCAGTTACACTCAACCCCCAAAACCTCATTCTCATCTGGGTCACGGCACCATTGTAACATACCTGGTCGAACCTCTGCTTCCATTCCACCTGGGACGCCAACCTGGGTCCGCCAAATGGACTCCAAGCTAAAAGCCCAGGCCGTCATTTCGGTGTCCAGCGCAAGCCCTTCAGGTGTCAGGCAGCAAGGTTTACTAACGTACACAGCCGCTGTTATAACACCATGAGGCCGAAGAACGTTGCAAGTGCCAACACTTTGATGAAAAAGGTGAAAAACACATTTGAATTCAAAAAGTGTGGGCACACTTTGGACACCTCTGGTCTTGACTTTATCTCTAATAAATACCTGAATTACTTGATAAAGTTGTGAGTGTGTACAGTTACGATGTGCAATTGTGCAAGCTAAGAGCATATTAAGAAGAATGTGAAAAAGCGCTGCTATCTGTCCACGCTGGTTTCCTGTAGGCGGTTATTCATGATGGCCAGAGCTCCCACTCCTCCGGAGAATCCATTCTGATGTCCGTGGCCCTGCCTCGGTCCCTGGTGAGCTGTTTCACTCAGTTGCTTTTGCAGCAGCGCCAAAGACACCTTATTGGACACCATGAACTCATTGGCGGAGATCATTTCCCCAGACATGCGGCGGCCAACGTACATCCCGTCCGCCGCCGCAACGCCGTCCGTCTCGCTGTCGCACACCGTCTCCACCGAGCCGTCAGCGTAGCGCTGCCTTCCCGCATGGCAGTGTGTGGAGAGCGGCCGGACAGCGTTTCGTTTCAAACGTTTTTGTCTTAGGCGGGCCAGCGGACGCCTCTGGTTGCGTTTTTTGTTGTGCAGGCAGGGGCAGCAGACCCACCAGCGTCCGCTTGCAGAGCAGGAGCAGAGACGCTGGTCTCCGGGACGCACAAGCTTCTCCAGGATCCAGTTGAGAGTTTGTTTGATGATAATGGAGATGACGTTGAAGAGCGAGTAGATGCAACATACTCCCATTAGGATGAAGAGGCAGTTCCCGAGCCGGTAGGCCTCCTGAGACTCGTAGTGCTGTCTCTGGCTGCTAACTAGGTCCCCAAAGCCGATAGTGCTGAAGGCCACAAAGCAGAAATACAAAGAGTCCACGTAGCTCCAGTTCTCCATGGAGCAGAACAGAGTAGAAGCACTGCATGCGATCACTATGGAGGCAAGTCCTAAGATCAGCATCACATAATAGACGGAGGGCTTCCATCCTTCCAGGCTGTCCTCCTCCTCAGATGCCTCCTGCCTGCTGCTGGACTCGACCCCAACTCCGCCAAAGCGAAGCCGGCGTTCGTGGCACCAGCGCATGATGTAGGCCAGCATGGTGATGATCCTCTCCAAAAAAAGGTTGAAGAAGAGGATGGTCGCCGCGCAGCCAATGAGGCCGTAAAAGATTAGGAAGATTTTTCCAGCTATAGTCACGGGTGTGGTCATCCCAAAGCCTACAGAGTAAAAACATGAAAGGTTACAAGCGAGGTAGAATATAAGTTGACTATTGAAAGCCTCAAAATTTCAGATTTATGTACGTATGTATGTAGGGTTGGGTATTTTTTCACGTTTCAATCAATAAATCAATCAATCAATGTTTATTTATATAGCCCTAAATCACAAGTGTCTCAAAGGGCTGTACAAGCCACAAGGACATCCTCGGTACAGAGCCCACATACGGGCAAGGAAAACTCACCCCAGTGGGACGTCAATGTGAATGACTATGAGAAACCTTGGAGAGGACCGCATATGTGGGTAACCCCCCCCCCTCTAGGGGAGACCGAAAGCAATGGATGTCGAGTGGGTCTGACATAATATTGTGAAAGTCCAACACATCAGCGAAAGTCCAGTCCATGGTGGGGCCAGCAGGAACCATCCCGAGTGGAGACGGGTCAGCAGCGTAGAGATGTCCCCATCTGATGGACAGGCTAGCGGTCCACCCCGGGTTGGGAGCAGAGTAGAAAAGAAAAGAAAAGAAACGGCAGATCAACTGGTCTAAAAAGGGAGTCTATTTAAAGGCTAGAGTATACAAATGAGTTTTAAGATGAGACTTAAATGCTTCTACTGAGGTAGCATCTCTAACTTTTACCGGGAGGGCATTCCATAGTATTGGAGCCCGAATAGAAAACGCTCTATAGCCCGCAGACTTTTTTTGGGCTCTGGGAATCACTAATAAGACGGAGTTCTTTGAACGCAGATTTCTTGCCGGGACATATGGTACAATACAATCGTCAAGATAGGCAGGAGCTTGACCGTGTAGTATTTTATACATAAGTAGTAAAACCTTAAAGTCGCATCTTAGGTGCACAGGAAGCCAGTGCAAGTGAGCCAGTATAGGCGTAATATGATCAAACTTTCTTGTTTTTGTCAAAAGTCTAGCAGCCGCATTTTGTACCATCTGTAATCTTTTAATGCTAGACATAGGGAGGCCCGAAAACAAAACGTTACAGTAATTGAGACGAGATGTAACGAACGCATGGATAATGATCTCAGCATCGCTTGTGGACAAAATGGAACGAATTTTTGCGATATTACGGAGATGAAAGAAGGCCGTTTTAGTAACACTCTTAATGTGTGACTCAAACGAGAGAGTTGGGTCGAAGATAATACCCAGATTCTTTACCGAGTCGCCTTGTTTAATTGTTTGGTTGTCAAATGTTAAGGTGGTATTATTAAATAGATGTCGGTGTTGAGCAGGACCAATAATCAGCATTTCCGTTTTCTTAGCGTTGAGTTGCAAAAAGTTAGCGGACATCCATTGTTTAATTTCATTAAGACACGCCTCCAGCTGACTACAATCCGGCGTGTTGGTCAGCTTTAGGGGCATGTAGAATTGAGTGTCATCAGCATAACAGTGAAAGCTAACACCGTATTTGCGTATGATGTCACCTAGCGGCAGCATGTAAATACTAAAGAGTGCAGGGCCAAGAACCGAACCCTGGGGAACTCCGCACGTTACCTTAACATAGTCCGAGGTCACATTGTTATGGGAGACACACTGCATCCTGTCAGTAAGATTAGAGTTAAACCAAGACAAGGCTAAGTCTGTCATCCCAATACGCGTTTTGATACGCTCTAATAAAATATTATGATCAACAGTATCGAAAGCGGCGCTAAGATCAAGAAGCAGCAACATAGATGACGCATCAGAATCCATCGTTAGCAATAGATCATTAGTCATTTTTGCGAGGGCTGTCTCCGTAGAGTGATTTGCCCTGAAACCGGACTGAAAAGGTTCACAGAGATTGTTAGACGCTAAGTGTTCATTTAGCTGCTGTGCTACAATTTTTTCGAGGATTTTTGAGATAAACAGAAGGTGGGACACCGGCCGGTAGTTTACCAGGAGATCAGGATCGAGGTTAGGTCTTTTGAGTAGAGGATGAATAACCGTTTTTTTGAATGCTAGGGGAACAGTGTCAGAGGAAAGTGATAAGTTTATAATATTTAACACTGATGGACCTAATAATACAAAAAGCTCCTTGATAAGTTTCCCAGGAATTGGGTCAAGTAAACATGTTGTTTGTTTTGTCCCATTTACACATTTTGACAATTCCTCCAATGTTATTTCATCAAAGAGAGAGAAACTATTTTGGAGGGCGGTATCCGTTGTATATACAGTCGTATTTGTGTTAATAGAACCCAGTTGTAGCTGAGATGCATTGTCTTTAATCTCTTTTCTAATGACTTCAATTTTCTTATTAAAGAAATTCATAAAGTCATCTGCTGTGTGGGTGGAGCTACTGGGAGGAGTCCCTTGTTGGGTTAGCGATGCTACTGTACTAAACAGAAATTTAGGATCATTTTTGTTGAGGTGGATGAGATTTGAGTAATATTTAGCTTTAGCTGAGGTAAGCATGCGTTTATAAGTTATTAAACTATCACACCATGCTTGATGGAAAACCTCAAGTTTAGTCGCACGCCATTTGCGTTCCAGCTTTCTACATGATAATTTCTGGGCTTTAGTTTCTTCTGTAAACCATGGGGTACGCCTTTTAGGGGCCCTTTTTAGCTTTAGCGGTGCTACACTATCAATGGTGTCGCGCAGGGCGTCATTAAAGTTGTTAGTGAGGTTATCAATAGAGCCCACATAATTTGGGAATGGTGCCATTACCGAAGGCAGTAGGTCAGTAAGAGTCGTCGTTGTGGCAGCATTAATGTTGCGGCTGCTATAGTAGTTATTATTATTATTATTATTAGTTTGTTGACAATGAGTCAGAACTTCGAATTTTATAAGGTAATGATCGGACATTACTTTAGTGTACGGGAGTATCGTAACTTTAGAGGTGGTGACACCCCTGACAAGCACCAGATCTATCGTATTACCGTTGCGATGCGTGGGTTCATTTATTATTTGTGTAAGACTACAGCTATCAATTATAGTCTGGAGCGCCACGCATGGAGGGTCCGATGGGGTATTCATATGGATATTAAAGTCCCCCATTATGATTATATTGTCGGCGTGCGTCACTAGATCAGCAACAAACTCTGAGAATTCACTGATGAAGTCCGAATAGGGCCCAGGGGGGCGGTAGATAACAGCCAGGTGGAGAGGCAGCGGTGTGACAAACTTCAAAGTGAGCACCTCAAACGAGTTATATTTATTATTTAGGTTAGGTGTAAGATTATAGTTTTCATTGTATATTAGTGCGACACCCCCTCCCCTTTTAAGAGGTCGGGCAACATGTGTATTGGTATAGTTAGGAGGAGATGCCTCATTTAGCGCAAAAAAATTGTCTGGTTTGAGCCAGGTCTCGGCGAGACCAACGACGTCAAGTTTGTTGTCTCTAATGACTTCATTAACTAATAACGTTTTGGAAGATAATGATCTTATGTTTAAAAAGCCCATATTATAGGTAGTGGGCTGTTTTGAGGATTGTTTGTTGAAATTATCCGAAGTAGCAATATTAATAATGTTGCGTTTATTATGCGTATTGCACTTTAAATAGTTTCGACCATATCTAGGAATTGATACGACGGGGATATTCAGATTGTTTGCTTGATGTTGCGATAAACTGAACGCATCATAGTTAGCTACCTCAGTACAATGTATGTCTGCCTCTGACACGGTCACAAAAGAAAAAACATTATGTGAGTTGTGTTTTATTCTAAGAGAATTGCTATGTGTGCAGGGATTATCCAGCCTGACGCCGGCTAGTTCTAGTTTAAATGGCTTCTTACCCGGAGACTCCACGCTTCTTTGGTTAGCTTTTCTCTTTGTTGTTAGCCCCGCTCTGCAACCCCGCTTCTGCTTCCGCTCGCACCGCTTACGTCGTCTCCATTGGCGGTCACCGCTAGCACTTGACTCCGCTGCTACAAAGGCCGCTCGATGTAGTCCGCGAAGTATTCCGATGCTAGCGAGGAGGTCCACCGTACATGCATCTTTCAGTCTATAACGACCCGATCCATCCACATCCAGAATTGTCTGTCGGTCGTATGTGATCACAGAGTGTTCACGCTTTGAGCCAGCCATGAAATTGACAGAAATGACGGGTGATTTTTGCCAAATCGCTCTACACTCCCAAGAGCATTAGCGAGCCGCAGCATAGCCATAGCCATGCGCTGCCATTTTGGCCTGCTGTGCAGTGAGACTGTATTGCTATATGAATTATATTATACATTTCCATAGTTTAGTTAGCTGAGGTATATAATGTACAGTGTATTTTGTCAACAACTGTATGTGTGTAACGTATTTCTTGTGCTGAGCGATCATAAATGTGCTGCGAAGACGCACTGTGAGAGGCTCGTCTCAGTTTGAATTGATATGGTACCAATCAGTGGCGTGCAGTCACTAGAGGCAGGGGAGGCGGGGCCTCACCTGCCATCATGGAAAGAAAAAAAAAAGTAAAAAGAAAAAAAAATTAATTAAATTGTTATATGTATCCAGTGATTATACTAAAGTTATTTTCCATTTAACTTCACCAGTTTTAGATTATTTTTATTTTTATTTTCACATTTGCCGTTCAAATACTGAGAAGAGACGGTGCGGTGATCAGCAGCCAGTTGAGGCACGTCACTGATTTGTGCCTCAACATGGATTGTGCACAATGACTTGGCTAACTGCTGGCCTGCTGTGCAGTGAGACTGTATTGCTATATGAATTATATTATACATTTCCATAGCTTAGTTAGCTGAGGTATATAATGTACAGTGTATTTTGTCAACAACTGTATGTGTGTAACGTATTTCTTGTGCTGAGCGATCATAAATGTGCTGCGAAGACGCACTGTGAGAGGCTCGTCTCATAACCCCGCCTCCAGGTGCCAAGCACCTCCGCCGCAGAATGCACCGCCCGACGGGAGCGCCGCGGCCACACCAACCAAAGCCCACACCCAAACCCTCCACGTGCACGACCAAATCCACCCAAAAAAAGTCACTTAACAAGAAGCCAAAAAGTGCAAAAACAACAATGCTCGTGCTGGAGAAGCCGCGAACGACCGCAGGGACACAACATTAGGTGCACCTGCAGACTGCACACTGTTCCCGCACTTATAAGTAAAGGTAAGACCAGAATAACGTTTTTTTTATCAAATGTGCTTTTTTGTGTGCTACAGTTTGTAAGTGTAATGTTAAAGTTAAGTTAAAGTACCAATGATTGTCACACACACACACACTAGGTGTGGTGAAATGTGTCCTCTGCATTTGACCCATCCCCTTGTTCACCCCCTGGGAGGTGAGGGGAGCAGTGGGCAGCAGCGGCGCCGTGCCTGGGAATAATTTTTGGTGATTTAACCCCCAATTCCAACCCTTGATGCTGAGTGCCAAGCAGGGAAGAATGCTGGTATGAGCTTTTAAACATAACCCGTTAACTGCTGCCAATCAAATGGTGAATAAGATACTCTTTAGGGTTCATAAGTTTGTAAATCTGACTGTGATGAAGTCAGTGCCTCACCTGACATGAACCTCACCGCACGCCACTGGTACCAATTCCCTTTACCTGGAAATCACTGTAACAATTTGTGTTTGTGTTCATGTGTTAATGCATTTCTTTAATAATATTATAACATTTTTATAGTCAACATTTTACAATTAGCTGATAACTGTGGTGTCCAGTTGTTATATCTTGTTTTCTTAAATTACATTTGATCTCATTTGCTGGTATTATATAGTAAACATTGCATGCAGTTGCAATTCGAAGACGTTATATGACAACAGTGTATAGACTCGTTTGTTGCCTAGTCAGGATGTAGTCTTTGCCATTAAATTTGATGTATTTTTTTATTGTTCCCTACAAAGTGTTTATACTTAAAGTATTGTACTTGATACACACCTGCGGTTTGATTGTGACATGCATTTTAGTTGTAGTTTTCATTACCAAATGCGGAGGTGTTGAAATTGCCATGTGAAATTGCTAATGCTAATTAGTAACATGTCTATGGCACAAATTTAATGTAAATTAGTGTATTTTGAAAAGTGGAACCTTACTGTGGGTTCAAGTGTTTTTTATTATGCATATTTGCTTTGTTGGCTTAGAAAATTGCAACATTACCAAGAGCAGCGTTTCTCAAAGAGTGGGGCGCGCCCCACTGGTGGGGAATAGAGACATGACAGGTGGGGCGCGAGGAACGGGAGGAAATTTCACTTTGATTTTTTTTATTTTTTTATTATTATATTCTTTGATTTTTTTTTTACTATGCTTTCATTTTCTATACACACTGGAAATCACTTTGTGATTCTGTCTGTGAAATCCGCTATATAGATAAATGTAAATTACTTATTTTTCCTGTATGCTTTACATTTCTAGGTAGGAGCGAAAGTTTGACAGACAGCAACAGTAACTAATGGGGGCGGGGCTAAGCGGAAGCTTTGTGAATGGTGAGTCACTGTGCGAGGATTTGCTGTTTTGCAAATACATAAAAAATAGAGCCACTGCTGATGAGCTGTTCAAGATAATGGACAGTTTCCTCAAAGAACACGACCTTAAATGGGAAAACTGTGTGGGCTTTTGGTCTGATGGCGCGCATAGCAAAGTCAAGAAACGGGCTGCAGGCTCTAATAAAGAGGGTTGCGCCAAATGTGCATTGGACACAATGTGTCATTCACCGGGAAACACTCGCATCAAGGCAGCTCAGCCCCGAATTCAATGAGGTTTTAACAGTGGCAGTGTCAAGCCTGCAACCCCGATTTGAAAAGCTGTGCAGTGCAAAACAGGCTCATTGCAGCCACTAATGCTGGAGTACTGTAAAACTCATGTTCACTTGCCCTGTCCTCCTTTTTTTGGCAAAGATTGCAAAGTGGCACTTTTATTGTCATTTATTATTGAACTTGATGCAAGTTATTTGATTTATTATTGAACTTGATGCAAGTTATAACACTTTTATTTGATTTATTATTGAACTTGATGCAAGTTATAACACTTTTTTTGATTTATTATTGAACTTGATGCAAGTTATAACAGTTTTGTTTTATTTATTATTGAACTTGATGCAAGTTATAACACTTTTATTTGATTTATTATTGAACTTGATGCAAGTTATAACACTTTTTTTTATTTATTATTGAACTTGATGCAAGTTATAACACTTTTGTTTTATTTATTATTGAACTTGATGCAAGTTATAACACTTTTGTTTTATTTATTATTGAACTTGATGCAAGTTATTTGATTTATTATTGAACTTGATGCAAGTTATAACACTTGTATTTGATTTATTATTGAACTTAATGCAAGTTATAACACTTTTTTTGATTTATTATTGAACTTGATGCAAGTTATAACACTTTTTTTGATTTATTATTGAACTTGATGCAAGTTATAACACTTTTGTTTTATTTATTATTGAATTGATGCAAGTTATTTTATTTGATATTGAACTTGATGCAAGTTATACCACAGCTGCACAGTTATTTTATTTATTATTGAACTTGATTTTATTTTATGTTATTGAGTTTGAATGTATAAAACTTGATGTTACTTGATGTTCGATAAATTTGAAAATGTTAAGCTTGGCATTAGCGTTCTGTTGGGGCGATGGGGGCAGGTGGGGCTTGAAAACTCCCCCTTGTCCAAAGTGGGGGATGACAAAAAAAGTTTGAGAACCACTGACCTAGAGGCAGTTTGACTGAGTCCGCTCTAAATGCTGCTTGCGTGCTTGTTTCCCCACCAAATGTTTGAGCCAGCTGAGTCTGAAACCGGACGTGACGTATGGTACTGTTTGAATTTATGTGAATCAATACTCTGTCGTACCGACGGAATTCGGTCGGTTCCTATAAAGGTACCAAACTTGGTACCCATTCCTATACATAATGAGATCTTAGTTTAGCGTGCATTAAAGGATACACTTTTGTATTTTGCTTTTTCCAACATTTTTTTTGTTCAGAGAAAAACAACATTTTGACAATATTTTTTTCCAGAAAAAAAGTCTGAAAAAGATGCAGTGTAGTACAGCCTCTTTGTTGTAGGTCCCTTCAGAGCTTATTATTTGACCACCATTATATGCCTTTTTGAAAAGAGTTCCATAATTTCCGACTGTCCTTAAGGCCGTGAATATGTCCTGGCTGGTGATTGGATGAGCACGAGGAAGGCAAACAAAAGGGAGGGGTAAACATGCTATAAATGCTACTCAGTGGCCTAGTGGTTAGAGTGTCCGCCCTGAGATCGGTAGGTTGTGAGTTCAAACCCCGGCCGAGTCATACCAAAGACTACAAAAATGGGACCCATTTCCTCCCTGCTTGGCACTCAGCATCAAGGGTTGGAATTGGGGGTTAAATCACCAAAAATGATTCCCGGGCGTGGCACCGCTGCTGCCCACTGCTCCCCTCACCTCCCAGGGGGTGAAAGAGGGGATGGGTCGAATGCAGAGGAAAAATTTCACCACACCTAGTGTGTGTGTGACAATCATTGGTACTTTAACTTTAACTCTAACTTAACTTAAAGTACTGCATGAATTGGCGCCAGATCCTCTGGCAGAGTTCATCAGCCAAAGAAACAGCTGTGAGCGTGTCACTCGAGGCTCTGTCAGAGGTGACTGTTATATTCCTCTGCGCAGGAGCACTTTCAGTAACTCGGCCTGGTCAGTAAGGTGTGGAACTCAGTACCAGAGGAGGTTAAACTGGTCACAACTTACAAGGCCTTCACAAAAAAATTTTAAATGTGGCTTATCAACGCCTACAGCTGCCAGCACTAAAAGATGAGCCGGTTTTGATGCTAAGATAAATGGTATGTTGCAGAGGTGTGGACTCGAGTCACATGACTTGGACTCGAGTCAGACTCGAGTCATGAATTTGATGACTTTAGACTCAACTTGACAAAATGTAAAGGGACTTGCAACTCGACTTAGACTTTAACATCAATGACTTGTGACTTCACTTGGACTTGAACCTTTTGACTTGACATGACTTGCTACTTTCCCCAAAACCTAAAGCTTAAAAAGTTATTTGGGAGCGCTCCGTATCTTTCATTTTGTACATGTCTGTCTATCAGCGTGTGTGCTGCGTGTCAGCGTGTGTGCTCTCAGTACAACTGCCAATCAATTAGATCTACATTGTTTTCATCACACAGCATTGATCCAATCAAATTGCAGGACAACCAATGAACAAGAGTTGTCAATCAACGCGCCAGTGAGAAAGATTTATACCAAAGTTGGTTTCGTTCGGGTATAAAAACTACGACTTGGTCAACGAATTGTCGTATGCAAATCACGCAGTTCGAATATTACAGACGGAGACGCAACAACTTCCAACTTCGTTCGACATTTGAAGTTGCACAAAGAAGGGTAAGTTTTGAATGTAAGCTAACGTTTATTGGCTAAGTAACATGACTTTTATTTGCTGTGTAGTTAAATCAGTGAGGCTGTAAACTCACTGCTAACGTCATAACCATAGACATCTTATAAGTAGACGCAGCATCGAGCGCTACTGCCTACTGGCGCAGACGAGACACGGGGCCGCCATGTTGGAGTGGTGATCCGCTCCACTCAGTGCAATTCATTTGGCAGGAGCAATGAACTGTCAACGCATTTAATTCATTTTACCTCACTGAATACCACTGATTTTCACGCGCTTCTTTGTCATACGTGTAGCTATGATAACGGACACATGTTGTATTATTCATAGTTTGCTTAACAGTAATAGAATATTCTTATACGCTATAAGTGACCAGACGTCTGAGATTAAAACTGGGAATATAATCCCAGAGAAGGGGAAAAAAACGGTCAGCTATTTTTAAATTGAAGAAACAATATGATTACGTTATATATACATGCTACATAAACAATGTATGAATACATTAGATATCTATATATCTTATAGACTGTATCTCTGTTGCTGCAGCAGCAGAGAGTTTATTCTGTCGTGACACTTTGTATTGATATTTTGTATTACATTCTTCCCTTAAATGATCATGTTTACAGTGATTGTTATATATGTATTTTTTATGTATGTCGCTTTGGATAAAAGCGTCTGCCAAATACTTAAACATATATAAACAGTGAAGTGAAGTGAATTACATTTATATAGCGCTTTTTCTCAAGTGACTCAAAGCGCTTTACATTGTGAAACCCAATATCTAAGTTACATTTTAAACCAGTGTGGGTGGCACTGGGAGCAGGTGGGTAAAGTGTCTTGCCCAAGGACACAACGGCAGTGACTAGGATGGCGGAAGCGGGGATCGAACCTGCAACCCTCAAGTTGCTGGCACGGCCGCTCTGCCAACCGAGCTATACCGTCCCGGTAAACACCTAAAAGTCTTTTAAATCAGCTAAAACCACCAATCTGTTTCACTGGATTCAGAATAAAACCAAATTCTGTTTTACCCAACAATGTTAGTATTTGAATATTGTTACTTGAAGACTTATTCCTGGTTACAATTATACTGTTAAGAAAGTATTGTCTTATATTTTGCCTAAAATGAGAATGCATTATAATCAATGGCGGCTGGTGAATTTTGTTTTAGGTGGGGCAGAAAGTTTGTAAACCAAACCCCTGTAGGGGCGTCATCCTCCCCCAGAAGATTTATTTGTGATTTTCACATACAAATATTGAAGATCTTTGCTCCTTCTCAACTCTGTGGTAATGTTATTTTCATAAAATACAACCAATAGTACATTAATGTTAAATCTTACTTGTGAAAAGTAATCCCCCGATTCCTATTTTCAACAGTCCGCTCATTTGAGCAGGAAAACGCTGAACACCAGCCCGGCATCTTTGTTTTCTACCTGTCAACTGTCAGTTTAGGCTGCTCGCCGGCTCCTCATCACCACTTCAAGATGCAAATTGCTCGCGTCACAGCAACCAATATTGCGCCTACTTATAAGATGTTTATGGTTATAACGTCATTTCAAACACGGCAATATGTCGCGTCCACTGCAGTTTGCTACCTTATTCATACTTTTTGTCAAGTGATTTTTTAAGCAGGGTTGCATGAGGTACCTAAACATAACGTTACGTTAGTCAATGTATCACACACAGTAACGTAACGTTAGACGGCGGTCAGCAGCACCGTGTATTTTAGCCACCTACAAAAAGACAAACATAGTCAAATAAAGGTCAGTTAAAATATATACTATATTAAGAATGTGTGTACATATTGCATAGGGCCCTGACATCTAAAAAGTACAACTCTGTTCATTGTTATGTTCATGTATTTGTTATGTTTTTCATGTGTATGCACACATCAACACACACACAGTATGAGATGAGATCAATGAGATAAGGTAAGAACAGAATAGAAACTGCTGTGGAACTAGTTACAATGCAATATGCCATGGAAATACAATGTTAACACCTTTGTACAAATAAGTACAGTTGCACTTGTTTTTGCAAATGTGTTTATTCTGTAAAGGAATGAGTTAAATGTTTAAAATTGTTTAAACTATTAAAATGACTGGTTAATAGTGCTATTATGAATTGCAATGTCAGTACTATTTTCTTTCCTGCTATTTCAAATGCACGTGTTTTAATGAATAAATACAGCGGTTTAAAAGCATACACAATCTGTATAAAAATATTAGTCTGTGGTCAAAAGGACTTGAAAGGACTCGAAACTCAAAATGCAGGACTTGTGACTTGACTTGAGACTTTCCAGTCTTGACTTTGGACTTGACTCGGGACTTGCCTGTCTTGACTCGGGACTTGACTCGAGACTTGAGGGCAAAGACTTGAGACTTACTTGTGACTTGCAAAGCAATGACTTGGTCCCACCTCTGGTATGTTGTGATGTGTATTTTTTTTTAAATCGTATTGTGTATGTATTGTGTGCTTTTTTTCTTTTTCTCTCTCTTTCTTTTCTTTTTCTTTTAAAATTGTAATTTTACTGCCTTTTTTACATCATGGCCAGGGGACTACAGATGAAAACCAGCCTTCTGGCTAATTGTGCCTTTTTTAACCATGTGTAGTCATGTGTTTTATGAAATTGCATTGTCTCCTTTGAAATAAACTAATCTAATCTAATCTAACATACAGTATGTGTGTATTTGTGTGCCATGCGGGAGACGCCTGCGCAAAAGAGACGTCGGTTTCTTCATTTTATTGATTTGATTTATTTATTTAACTGTCATTTTTAGACGTCAATTTCTTGAGTTTGTTTTTTTAAGGTAAGGTTACCACGGACACATCAGAAAGAAGAAGAAGGCCCGATTCCCATGATTTCATTTATTTATAGTTTATAAGCTGCTTTGCTATTTATTTATTTTTTTTATAGTGAAGGTTTCCCACCGCTGCTCTACAGATTTGTATATGCAATCTAACAACTTCTCCCCATGCGAGTCAGAGCTTTTTTTTTTACAGTCATTCACACACACACTGGTGACCTGGATATGAAAAATGGTAGATGGCTTTCAGTGGCTAACCTATTATGGGACGTGACTCGTGTTGAAACCCCGGCCGAGTCATACCAAAGACTATAAAAATGGGACCCATTACCTCCCTGCTTGGCACTCAGCATCAAGGGTTGGAATTGGGGGTTAAATCACCAAAATGATTGCCGAGCACGGCCACTGCTGCTGCTCACTGCTCCCCTCGCCTCCCAGGGGGTGAAAGAGGGGATGGGTCAAATGCAGAGGACCAATTTCACCACACCTAGTGTGTGTGTGACAATCATTGGTACTTTAACTTTAACTTTAACTTGAAGTTAGGGCGGTCGCATTTTTCTCCGCTCCCTCCTTCCCTGCTTGCTTTCTTGTGTCCTTGTCTTGTCTGAACTTTTTTGAAGCCTCTTTCTTTGCGCTGTCCTCAAATCTAAACATCAAACATGGATATGATCAGCTGGACTCTCAACGCAATTGACAAGTCTTTTTGACAAGGAAAAGAGGTTCGGGGGAGCCTGGCTTCCCTGATGGAACCATTGCTGCGGGGTACGTGAGAGATTCCTGGGATAAATGGAGAATCATGTGCCTCTCAGTCCTTTCCATCGAGGATGTGGAAGACATCTACCTATTTGGAACCGTGATCGCCGGGCACCTGCTGATTGGGCTGGGCATTGCTCTGGTGTATTGTCAAATTCGGAAGACGATGGCAGCCACTCAAGGAGCCCAACGGCTGTTCATCGCAATAGAAGGATTGGGTCGGGCTGTGGGAACACAGACTGGGGCGATTTCTGATTTGAATCGCAAAATGGATCTCATCTTGGAGAAGCTTGCTGAGAAGGAAGAATTAAATTGAATTTGAGAGATCCAGTAAGGATACAGAGCAGGCAGGTCATTGTTTTGACTGCTCGAAGAAAACAACATCTTAATCTACGATTTGACTCCCTCGAATGGCCTTGATGCTATCAGGCACAGGCTGTTCAGAAAAACTCCCCTGAGAACTCTTCAACGATGGACGCTTTTGACCTTCCTTTTTTTCAATAACACCTGGTGTCGAACTTTGAGATCGTCCCCAGTCCACAAAAACATTTCAACATCTCACCCAAGTTAATTGGGAATACATGCACGCACCCGCCCCTTCACCGCTGCTTAATTCCTCCGGGGTTGTGGATGGCTGAGTAGCGCTTTATAGCGGCAGTCGGCCTCCAGGGTCCCAAATCCCCCACCCCCTCCGTTGCGAGTTGTTGTGATTACATGTATCATGTTTATGTGTGCCATGCTATGTGAGGTTTTTTCCTCGGACTCAGTCTAGACCCCTCCTGAGGGTCCAGCCTTAGACTGATATTTTTTTTACTCTTCCCCCTTTCCCAATGTCACCTTTTTCCGACCTTTTTTAAGGAGCGCCGTAAGTGGCTGATCCGTTGGCGGTCCCATCTTGTCCCCTTGTAACGTATGTCTGCTCTTAGTGGGACTGTGCCGAAAATGAAATTTCAGTTCTTATGTGTCTTGTACATGTTAAAGAATGGACAATAAAGCATCTTGAATCTTGAATCTTGAAATTTTATCTTCAAAAAATCAGTATAGTTAAATGTTTTATGATTGAAACATAACTTTTTTGAGTTCATTATCTATCCTGTAAAGGATCACGTGTGAGCTGGAGTCAATCGCAAGTGACTTTACATAAAATCACCAGCCAATCACATGACTCTTGTCCAAAGTTAGCAGTGGTAGGCTCCAGCTCACTAGATTTTCCAACAGGATAGAAAATCAATGAATGAAAATGGACGTATGGTAACAAGTATATGATGAAATATTCCAGGACTTACCAATAGTAGACACTACGGTGCCCACAAAGTAGAAAGCTCCCGAAAAGTCCCAGCGGGGCCTCAATGCGTCCACTCTGATCCCCGCTCCATTGGCCTCCTCATACTGCCTAAGGAGAGTGTGCAGGGCCCTCGGGTGGACGCCGTGTCGCCGGGTAAAGTTGTCCAGCTGCTGCCTCCACAAGCGGCGAGCACGCAGCTCAAAAGGGTGTTCCAGGGCGGAGAAGATGGCAGCCCCGCACAGCAAGTAAATAAAAATGAGGCCGGCCAGCAGGAAAAAACGAGCGTTGTCTTCGTTGATGGGAGCTTTGGGGCAGCAGCAACCTCCAGATGGTTTCCTTTGAGCCATGACAGACTCCGGAACACAAACTACATGTATACGACACATGTAACATAAAACATAGTTTTACATCAAATATTTTCCATAGTTGTATCATGCCTCTATGAATTAATAGGACTTCACAAAATACATTTTGTATATTTTTTACAGTTGTGTGATTTTTAAAAAATAATACGAATAAGTCCTACCTGGTCAGGTTGACAACAGGTTCTCTCCCTGAGCGCTGCTGCTGTGCATCTGTTCAATGATGACCAGCAAGAGGAAGCCCCTTGACTTGATGCTTCATCTGTCACGCAGTGACATCATTGTTTCCTGCCCACCCATCCGTCTCCAAGCCCACCCTCATTGGCTGTGCCCCCTTTAGACACGCACTTTATTCTAATACACATTTTCTCTTATTATGTGAACAGATTATACTCTTTCTCCAATAATCTTCAGAATTGTATCAATAGCAGTTTACTTGTGGATCTTTGACTAGCATTTTTGCAGTGGGTCCCTAAAACTAACATAATGCTCCTGTTATATAAAGTTATATAAAGGCCTACTGAAATGATTTTTTTTAATTTAAACGGGGATAGCAGATCCATTCTATGTGTCATACTTGATCATTTCGGGATATTGCCATATTTTTGCTAAAAGGATTTAGTAGAGAACAACGACATTAAAGTTCGCAACTTTTGGTCGCTGATAAAAAAAAGCATTGTCCCTACCGGAAGTAGCGAGACGTCACATGCTGGAGGGCTCCTCACATTTCCCTATTGTTTACAATGCAGCGAGAGCGATTCGGACTGAGAAAGCGACGATTACCCCATTAATTTGAGCGAGGATGAAAGATTTGTGGATGAGGAACGTGAGAGTGAAGGACTAGAGTGCAGTGCAGGACGTATCTTTTTTCGCTCTGACCGTAACTTAGGTACAAGGGTTCATTGGAATCCACACTCTCTCCTTTTTCTATTGTGGATCACGGATTTGTATTTTAAACCACCTCGGATACTATATCCTCTTGAAAATGAGAGTCGAGAACGCGAAATGGACATTCACAGTGACTTTTATCTCCACGACAATACATCGATGAAGCTCTTTAGCTACTGAGCTAACGTGATAGCATCGGGCTCAAATGCAGATAGAAACAAAATAAATAAACCACTGACTGGAAGGATAGATAGAAGATCAACAATACTATTAAACCATGGACCTGTAAATACACGGTTAATAATTTCCAGCTTGGCGAAGCTTAAAAATGCTGTTGCTAACGACGCCATTGAAGCTAACTTAGCAACGGGACCTCACAGAGCAATGCTAAAAACATTGGCGCTCCACCTACGCCACCCAGCCCTCATCTGCTCATCAACACCCGTGCTCACCTGCGTTCCAGCGATCGACGGAAGGACGAAGGACTTCACCCGATCATCCGTGCGGTCGGCGGCTAGCGTCGGCTAGCGCGTCTGCTATCCAAGTCAAAGTCCTCCTGGTTGTGTTGCTACAGCCAGCCACTAATACACCGATCCCACCTACAACTTTCTTCTTTGCAGTCTTCTTTGTTCATTAAACAAATTGCAAAAGATTCACCAACACAGATGTCCAGAATACTGTGGAATTTTGAGATGAAAACAGAGCTTTTTTGTATTGGATTCAATGGTGTACCAATACTTCCGTTTAACTAGTGACGTCACGCGCATACGTCATCATACATAGACGTTTTTCAACCGGAAGTTTAGCGGGAAATTTAAAATTGCACTTTATAAGTTAACCCGGCCGTATTGGCATGTGTTGCAATATTAAGATTTCATCATTGATATATAAACTATCAGACTGCGTGGTCGGTAGTAGTGGGTTTCAGTAGGCCTTTAAAGTACCAATGATTGTCACACACAGACTAGGTGTGGTGAGATTATTCTCTGAATTTGACCCATCAACCTCAACCTCTGGGAGGTGAGGGGAGCAGTGAGCAGCAGCTGTGGCTGCGCCCGGGAATCATTTTGGGGATTTAACCCCCAATTCCAACCAAGCAGGGAGGTAATGGGTCCCATTTTTATAGTCTTTGGTATGACTAGGCCGGGTTTGAACTAACAACCTAGGGCGGGCTCTCTAACCACTAGGCCACTGAGCAGGTCACCACTAGGCCACTGAGCAGGTCAAAGGATCTTTAACTATAATTTTTTACAATATGTTCTTAAAACTAACATAATTCTCCTGTTATATAAATGATCTTTGACTTGTATGTTTGCAGTATGTCTTTAAAACCATCTTTGACTAGTTTTTTGCAGTAGTTTCTTGAAAACAACAAAGCACTTTTTAGGGGATCTTTGACTAGCATTTTTGCAGTAGGTCCTTAAAACTAACATAGTGCTCCTGTTACATAATGGATCTTTGACTATAATTTTTTTTAATATGTCCTTAAAACTAACATAGTTCTGCTGTTATATAGAGGATCTTTGACTAGCACGTTTGTAGTAGGTCCTTAAAACTATATTTGATTAGCTTTTTTGCAGTAGTTTCTTGAAAACAACAAAGCACTTTTAGGGGATCTTTGACTAGCATTTTTGAAGTAGGTCCTTAACACTAATATAGTTCTGTTATTAAAAGGATTTTTGACTGGCATCTTTGACTAGCTTTTTTGCTATAGATTCTTTTGGAAAACAGCAAAGCACTTTTTATATGGGGGATCTTTGAGTAGATTTTTACTGTAGGTCCTTAAAACTAACATAGTGCTCCTGTTATACAAAGGATCTTTGACAAGCATTGTTTCAGTAGATCCATAAAACTAATGTAGTTCTCCTGTTATATAAAGAATATTTGACTAGCATTTTTGCTATAGGTTCTTGAAAACAACAAAGCACTTTTTTGTAAAGGGGATCTTTGACTAGCATTTTTGCAGTAGGTCCTTAAAACTAACATAGTGCTCCTGTTGTGGATCTTTGATTAGAATGTTTGCAGTAAGTCCTTAAAACTAAGATAGTGCTCCTGTTATATAAAGGATCTTTGACTAGAATGTTTGCAGTAGGTCCTTAAAACTAACATAGTTTTCATTTTACAGTATATAAAATATCTTTGACCAGCATTTTTTTCAATAAGTTCTCAAAACAAGAACACATTATTTATTACAGAATATTTGTCTAGCATTTTTGCAGTAGTTATTTAAATTATTAACTATTTATTTAAATCTAACATAGTGTTCCTATTATATAAGGTATCTTTGACTAGATTTTTTTTTTGCAAAAGGTTTAATGAAAACAGCAGAACACTCCTGTTATGTAAAGGATCTTTGACTAGCATTATTGCTGTTGGTCCTCAAAACTAACATAGTGCTCCTATTATATAAACGATTTTTGACCAGCATTCTTTCAGTAAGTTTTCAAAAACAACAAATCCCTTTTATTACACAGGGGGTCTTTGACTAGCATTTTTGCAATAGGTCCTTAAAACTAACATAGTGTTGCTGTTACAGTATATAAAGGATCTTTGACCAGGTTTTTTTTCAGTAAGTTCTCAAAAACAACAAAACCGTTTTATTATATAGGGGATCTTTGACAAGCATTATTGCAGTAGGTCCCTAAAACGAACATTGTGGTCCTGTTACAGTATTATAAAGGGTCTTTGACCAGTATTTTTTTAGTAAGTTATCGAATAAACAAAGTACTTTTGTTATGTAGTGGATATTTGACTAGCATTTTTGCAGTAGGTCTTTAAAACTAACATAGTGATCGTATTATATAAAGAATGTATTAAAAACAGCAGACCACTCCTGTTATGTAAAGGATCTTTGACTAGCATTTATGTATTAGGTCTTTAAAACTAGCAAAGCGCTCCATTTATTTTTAAAGGCATTTTTATAAGTTCTCAAAAACAACAAAGCATGTTCATTATATAGGGGATCTTTGACTAGCATTTTTGTAGTACATCCTTAAAACTAAAATAGTGCTATGTTTATATCAAGGATCTTTGACTAACATTTTTTGAAGTGGTCTTTAAAACTAACATAGTGTCCTGTCATATTAAAGATTTGACTCGCACCTTGGGGGCGGCATGGGGCAGGAGGTTCCTGGTTCGATCCCCACCTACTGCCAACCACGTTACGTCGGTTGTGTCCTTGAGCAAGACACTTCACCCTGGCTCCTGATGGGTCGTGGTTAGGGCCTTGCATGGCAGCTCCCGCCATCAGTGTGTGAATGTGTGTGTGAATGGGTGAATGTGGAAATAGTGTCAAAGCGCTTTGAGTACCTTGAAAAGCGCAATACAAGTATAACCCATTTACCATTTACCTTTGTAGTAGGTTTGTAGCAGAGGTATACTGTTCTGTAGAAAATCTTTGGCTAGCGTTTCTGGGTAGGTTCTTAAAAACGGAAGAGCTCTCATGTCACATAGAGTATCTTTGACTGGCAATTTTTCAGTAGACTATTGGAAACAGCAAAGCGTTCCTGTTTTGTCAAATGTCTTTGCATATTTGACTTTGTTGAACTTTATTACTTTATTTTTGATTAATATTTAGTGAATTCAAAATTTGAAGATATGACAGATTATTTATATTATATGTCATCTATTTGGCTTCAGGGCTTTTTATAGAGCCTCTGATGCCTTTTTGCTGTTGCTGCAGACGGTGTGCGAGTGTTTTTGTTGTCTGATCCTCCCTTTAATCTTGTTTGGAGGTGCAGGTAAGGGCAGGTTCCTTCCTCAGGCTGTCGTCTGATGCCTGAGTGACCGCAGGAGGCAGGTGTGGATCATTCTATCTTCATCTAGCTCACCTGGAAGACATGTTCGCTGGTCTCAACGTTAGACTTCGACTCATGTTTTTTATTATGCAGGGTTTTGATCTAATAACATTTATAATAGAAAAGTTGTTATTTTTAAAAATATTTTTGGTGGGCTTTCAAGATTGCTTATTATTATTGCAGCACACATTTTTTAAATCACTACATTTTTACATATGACTTGTAACCCCATGTTTAAAATCTTAGCTGAGATAACATTATGCAGTGATGCTTCGTCCATGTAGAATTCCTCACAGGAGCACTTAAATCCTAACACATTCCATTTAACATCCCATTTTTGCATCTCAGCCATCACACCACAAGTACTGCAGACTTCAGACCTTTTTTCTGTGATCAACGTCTCCATGGAAACAGGCCCTTCACAAGACTGCAATGTGCAGAGGAAAAGCTCTGCTCTGACCTTGACCAAGAAGTCTTCTGAATAAATAGCAGTCGAAATATACATTTTAAAAATGTAGATTTTCTAATTACTTATTCTGAATCTTTTTTTTAATTGTACTTTTATTTACAATTAGATTTATTCTGACTTTTGCTTTACTTGTTTTGTACAAGGACCTTTGAATTTTTAGAAAGGCACATTAAGAGAAGTATGGTATTAATGATTATTGTATGATTTTATATAATTTAGATTATTATCTATTTTATGGAGTAATGTACTTAATCATACAACTGGCACCCAATGTTATTAAAAAGGGATTGATTTTGAATTGAGGATCGACTCGAACTGAATCGTTAACCCCCTAAGGATCGAATCGAATCGAATCCTGTGGTGCCCAAAGATTCACAGCCTAATAATTATGTATAGGACATAAATGTATAGATAATGTTTATTGTATATTATACTCATTCTATATATTGTCATTTAAATACATAAACATATACAATAATTTTTTTTTTCAACTTTTGCTTTACTTGTATAAATGAATGTATAAAAACGGCACTTTTAAAAAATATACTCAGTACTAAACACAACTATATAAATATATATAATACAATAAATTATATATATCTATATTCAATCTTATTATATATATACATATATATATATATATATATATATATATATATATATATATATATATATATATATATATATATATATATATATATATATATATATATATATATATATATATATATATATATATATATATGCAATGTGTATGAATACATAAACATATATCAATATATCATTATCATACTTATTAATATTGCGTGATATCTTTTTATGTATTCATGATAATGCTACTACTATCCATCCATCCATTTTCTACCGCTTGTCCCTTTCGGGGTCGCGGGGGGTGCTGGAGCTGTATATCTCAGCTGCATTCGGGCGGATATTAATAATACAAATGCTACTACTAATTATTATTAATATTATTTAATTATCAATTCATTAATAATAATATATTAATTAGTAGTAACATTATCAGGATTATTGTAATCTGTTGACATGTACCTGCCATGTATGGTCAGCGAGTATAAATACAAAAGTTATATTTTAAACTGTCGTTCCATCTCGCTTGCACAGACGGATCGTGATCTACAGAGGGCAACACCGAGCGGTCAATTGTCAAAATGAAGCAGAAGAAGAAGCTGCGTGCGGGAATTAAACCGACGAAGAAGAATTCAACGGTTCCCTAGTCAGGTCTTCTCTTAGGTCGCTTCTACTTTGTTTTGGACTGAGAGTGAAGCACCGATGAAGAGAGTTACTCTTTAATTCAATGACTTAACCGAGCTAATACGCCAACATGTTCCACCAACATTAGTTGCTTGTTGGCGGCAAGCTGCGGCAAGATTTACCGCTGTAAAGTAAGGTAAGTGTTGTTGTTTTCCCCCTCGAATGTCACTTGACAATGCCACCCCACGCTTAGATTGTTGGAACTTATAATAACAAACATGTTAGCTAGCTAATAATCAAACATACATTTGTATTTATCTCAAAAGAGACTTAAATTGAAAAAAATACAATGTGGTGACGCAGTAAAAGCAAACAAAGTTGTATCTACTTGAATTATGCGGATGGTAACTATATATCTATGGTAACCTAATGAAAGATGGGCATTGTCCTTTCACTGTGGGCATAAGTGATGGCAATGCAAGCTGCGTGTTTTAACAAGAAAATATCCTACCAAATGTACACTTCATCGCCTCAAATATGTTTATGCAACATTAACTGTATGTCCCCGATGAGCTTTGATCAAAGGCAACGTTTGTGTAAGCTTACCTGACTCTTTAGCGCTCCTTGTAGTTTGTTGTGATGAAAGCAGCATTTTTGGAATGATTATTATGATGGGCTTTACCAGGTGTTGAGTTGAGTTTGAGTTTATTTGGAACATGCATGCATACAACATGATACATCACAATTTCCAGTTCCTCTATTCAACATGTTCGAAAAGGAGTAGAAAGAAGCAGCGTTTATTTAATCCTACCCCTTTTCCTTTTCAGTTGCTAAAACTTTTGTTCACTTCCTGTTCTCAATTTGAGTGTGAGTTTATTTCGAACATGCAAGCATACAACATGATACATCACAATTTCCAGTTTCTCTTTTCAACATGTTCGAAAAGGAGTAGGAAGATGCAGAGCTTATTTAATCCTACCCCTTTTCTTTTACATAGCAGTTGCTAAAACTTTTGTTCACTTCCTGTTCTCAATTTATTCACAATATACTCCATAAGTAATCACAATAAAAATAAAATAAATAATAATTGGTGAAGTAAGTTATATTTCATATGATGAGATAAGTAAGATTATTTTGAGAATGAAAGAATGGATTGATGAATAAATTCAGAATGTTTATCATGGTTCTTCTTCTTTGTACTTTGTAAACACTTTAAGTTTGAAGAGTTTCTTGAAGTGGATCTAGTACATTGTTTGATTTATTTGCTTAATCCATTCCATAATTTAATTCCACATACAAATATACTGAAGGTCTTAAGGGTTGTACGTGCGTACAAAGGTTTTAAATTACATTTTTCTCTAAGATTATATTTCTCTTTTTTTGAGAAGAATTTTTGTATATTCTTGGTTAGCAGGTTATAGTTTGCTTTGTGTATAATTTTAGCTGTTTGCAAATTAACTACCTATTGTGGAATTTCGGTATCTTTGATTCAATAAAAAAAAGAATTTTTTATGTTCTCTATATCCAACATGATGTATTATTCTAACTGATCTTTTTTGTAACACCGTTAGTGAATGAAGTGTACTTTTGTAATTATTTCCCCATATTTCTACACAGTAACTCAGATATGGTAACACTAGTGAGCAGTAGAGAATATGAAGTGATTTTTGGTCTAGAACATGTTTTGCTTTATTCATTATTAACGTGTTTCTTGCTACTTTATGTTGTATATTTTTTACGTGAGATTTCCAGTTCAATTTATCATCAATCATTATACCTACAAATTTGGCTTCATTTACTCTTTCAATTTCTATTCCGTCTATTTGTATTTGTGTTTGACTTTCTCTTCTACTGTTACCAAATTTAGTCACAATATACTCCATAAGTAATAACAATAAAAATTAAATAAATAATAATTGGTGAAGTAAGTTATATTTCATATGGTGAGATGAGCACGATTATCTTGAAAATGATGGCCCTGTGATGAGGTGGCAACTTGTCCAGGGTGTACTCCGCCTTCCGCCCGAATGCAGCTGAGATAGGCTCCAGCACCCCCCGCGACCCCAAAAGGGACAAGCGGTAGAAAATGGATGGATGGATGAAATAAATTCAAAATGTTTATCATGGTTCTTCTTCTTTGTACTTTGTAAACACTTTAAGTTTGAAGAGTTTCTTGAAGTGGATCATATTAGTACATTGTTTGATTTCTTTGCTTAATCCATTACGTAGGTCTTAAGTGTTGTACATGCGTACAAATGTTTTAAATTACATTTTTCTCTAAGATTCAGGTGTGTCCAAAGTGTAGCCCTGTAGCCATTTGTTTGTACGGCAGTTTTTTTTCCAGTGCGCAACATATTCTAAAGGTGAAATTAAACACAGCCCACAATCGATCTACTTGTGAAAACATAATAAAGACACATTGAACCCGTTTTAAGCATGAAGACCAGGAGTCCTCAACTTCAAATAGGGCCAGATACAGAGCATTTTCTCATGCAAAGGTCCAGGAAGCGGACTGCGTTCATCATCAGGTCTTCTTTAAATATGATATTGGATCAATATTCTTTTGTGCAGACAAATAGTTTTTAGAAAGCAAAAGATAAATCTTAGTTTCGGCTGTCTCTTCAGCTTTTCTCAGAATAGTTGCTGCTTCCTGGTGTGACGTCTTTAAAAACATCTGGCAGTGTTTTTGCCCTCCCACATCTTTTATCATGTGAAAATATATCTTCTACACACAATTATATATTTTATTCGTAGTGTTGGGAGGATGTTTCTACATTGGTGATGTGCTGTTGTCACACCTAACCTTTCATTAGGTGGTAAAGCACACTCCCCAGGCTTGTGGAGGTGCCTTGCATGTCTGGATTTCTGCTCCGTAAGCGAATACAACCATTTTCATGACCGCTTGTATTTGGTAACCAAGTGAATGCATGATGCAAGAAACACTTCCTTTCCTCTCTTTTTGTGCGTACCGCATGGGAATGTGGTACGCCTCTTTACCAAACCAAAGGCTTTGTAATGAAAAATGTGAATTCGAATACATTGACCGTTACACTCCTAGTATCAAGAAAAGTCCATAAATATACCAATACAGTCGCTAAGTAGGGATGATGTTTGATAAGAAATTATCAAGTTCGAGCCTATTATCGAATCCTCTTATCGAACCGATTCCTTATCGATTCTCTTATTGAGTCCAGATAGGTTGTTGTATATGGAAAAAAAACACAATATTTGGTTTAACAAATCACTTCACATTCTCTACTGCTCGCTACTATTATTACCATATCTGAGTTATTGTGCAGAAATGTGGGGAAATAACTACAAATGTGCGCTACATTCGCTAACCGTGTTTCAAAAAAGATCAATAAAATATAAACACTTTATTTATTGAGTCAAAAATATTAAAGTTCGATGATTTGGTAAAACTGCAAACAGCTCAAATTATGTGGAATTAAATGATGGAATGGATGAAGTAAAGAAGTTAAACATTGTACTGATATGATCCAGTTTAAGAGGTTGTTCAAATGAATAGTGCTTACAAAGTACAAAGAAGAAGAATTATGAGAAATACTTTCAACCTTATTGAAAATAAGATATTCTTCATCTCAGTATATTAATAATGATAAATGGGTTATACTTGTATAGCGCTTTTCTACCTTCAAGGTACTCAAAGCGCTTTGACAGTATTTCCACATTCACCCATTCACACACACATTCACACACTGATGGCGGGAGCTGCCATGCAAGGCGCTAACCAGCAGCCATCAGGAGCAAGGGTGAAGTGTCTTGCCCAAGGACACAACGGACATGACTAGGATGGTACAAGGTGGGGATTGAACCCCAGTAACCAGCAACCCTCCGATTGCTGGCACGGCCACTCTACCAACTTCACCACGCCGTCCCCTAATAATGACTGAATTAATTAATTACATATTACAAAACTGTTGTATAAACTAATTCACAGATATTGTATTATAAAAAGGTCAGTAAATTATGTATATATTTGAAAACGCTATGAAGTGGGAAAGGGGTAAGATTAAATAAGCTTTACTTTTTCGTACTCCTGTAAAGTGAAATGATATGAAACTGTGATGTATTATGATGTGGTTGGATTATGTTTTGTTTAGTTATGTTCTGTTAGTTTTGGACTTCCTTTGTTGTTTTGTGCACTTCGGGGGTTTGTTTTAGTCACCATGGTTACTTATGATTTTCACCTGCCTTGTACGCGCACCTGTTGCTCATCAGAGACTCTATTTAAGCCTGCCTTTTCCGGTCACTCGTCGTGGCGTCATTGTTTGCATTTGCAACAGTTACGTTGGCATTCTGGTTTTCGAGCTCATGATTCCTGTGCTAAGGTACCTTAGCTTCTAGTATTCCTGTGCTAAGTAAGTTTTTGTTTTAGCTTCTCGTGCGAACGGCACGCTTTCCTTTTGTTTCGTTTCCGTCTGTTGTAATGTGTATATTTATGAGAAATAAATCATCTTCTACCTGCACGCTTTCGTCCGGAGCCGTCAGTTTTGCGTCCCGGGAGAACGAACCGCAGCACACTGCACCTCACCGTGACAAATGACTGAGCTACGTGACGTCATTTCTTGTGATGTCCTGCGGGGCATTTCTTGTCGGGACGGGAGTCGTTCCCAGGGATTCGTATAAAGAACCAACTCTTTTTCTTTACTATAGTGGTCTCGATAACGGGTACCGGTTCTCAAAAAGGGATTCAAGTCCGAGGATTCGGTTCTTTTCTTATCGAACAACCGGGAAAACCGGTTTCGAGCATCATCCCTATCGCTAAGTGGGCAACACTGATCCCTTCTGCTACGTCTTCATATTCTCTGGCAGACAAGGTCCGTATGAGCTGTGTTAAGAAGCAGAGTTATCTTACTATTTGGTAGTGCCAAATCTGTTTGTGGCAGTCCCAAGTGTATTCGTGGTGGTACGCAACAAAAACACTGTAAAGAATTAAAATTGGTCCATTCGTCACTAACGTCTTAAAACTGACACTTTGCTGATTTTTCTTTGAATTTATTTCTTATCTTGACCCATTTTGGTTGTTTATAAGCATGTTTTCTTACATTAAAATGTGACAAAATCAAGGAGACCCCCACACCCTTCCATTTGTCTATATGTTGCCCTCAGTGAACAATATTTGGACACCCCTGGCTGATGTAGAACCATCCTCACAGCAGCTAATAGCGTAGGTCCATGTTTTCCCCGCTGCTTGTTTACAAGATTATGCTAACTCTTTTTCTGTTAGCGTTAAGCGGAATGGCATTTTGGACATTTTGCATAATATCTCTGGGATTTATGCATTAATTCAGTTCCGTTTATGTAATTAGACTTATTCACACTGTGTCCTTATTTTTGAAATCATGCATCATTCCAGTTCTATTTTGAGCTCCTGTCGTTCCCTGACATAGACCCAGAGGGATGGAGGAGGGCTCGGAGGTGATGGAAGATATTGTTTTCCAAGGAGTGGAGTTTGTGGTGAAGGTGGAGGTGGATAAAGGCTTGCTGCTGGTGGAAATCTCGGATTCAACAACGGCCGATCAATGGAAGGGAGAATTCGATCCGGCATGTGAGTAGCGCCAAATGTGTCTTTTTTTTCGATTGTGTTTACAAATACGCCACTTCACGTCTCCTTTGTCCTTTTTTCCAGACATCGAGGATCTCACGCGGAAAACCGGCAACTTCAAACAGTTCCCCATTTTTTGTAGCATGTTGGAGTCGGCCGTCAGAAAGGTACGGCGGCTTGCGTGCGCATGAGCGAGTAGACGGATGTGAGCGGACAGGGTGACGCTCCGGGCTGCCTGAGCTGGAGCGGGGACTCATTTGTTTGGCTTTCCACTAGAGCGAAAAATGGGAAATATTCCACAGCTATCTTGTTCCCTCCCTCTAGGCAGCGAGGCGAGAACATAAATGAAGGATTTTTGGGGCGCGTTTATCGTTTTCAAATGGAGATGACAAAACACAGGACATGCAAACTTCCGTTTTTAGATGTTTGCTGAGTCACAAAACATCTCACAGGTGTGTCGGTTTGTATTCACTCGTCAACTTCTTAATCCAATTATTTTCCCCAGACAACCAATTCTGTTACCCTGGACCTCTTGACCTACGCTGACCTGGAGTTGCTAAGAAACAGAAAAGCAGGTGTGGTCGGTCGCCCTCGAGGCCATCCGCAGTCATCTACTCTCACCGCCAAACGCTATCTCATTCTCATCTACACCGTAGAGTTTGACAGGTGTGTCTTTTCACCTGATGACTGATGTGTTTCCGTATGTTCATTTATTTGCGGCGGTCCACCACTAATACATTTGCCGTTGCTCATGAACACGTTCTGTGAGTGCAGCTTGTCATTACAACTGTGTACAGTAGATAGCATCGTTACTTCTTATGTACACAACATGAATTAGATGTGTTGCAAAGCCAAGTAACTTACTTTGCTGCTATATTTAACAAGCGTTAGTTAATACTAGTATTAGTACTTTGCCGCTGTATATAACAAATATTACTTAATACTAGTATTAGTAACCTAACACCACAGGTGGATTGCAGTTCTGTGGTAAACACTGTGTACTCTCTGTAGGATACACTACCCTTTGCCACTACCCTACTTTGGCAAGCCGGACCCAGCCGCCCTGCAGAAGGAAATCAGGACCCTAAGGGTGGAGCTTAGCACGCTGACCTCTCAAGGTGTAAACAAGTGTGCAGAGCTGGAAATCCACCGCTTACGAGCAGAGTAAGTCACATTTGTCTTTGTTTGTTTGTTTGTTTGTTTTATTTCATTCAATTAAGGTCCAACAAAAAAAACTATCAATATAACTTTTAAAATAAATAATGAACAAAAAGGAGCAGTAAAGTAAAACTTATAAGATCTGCCACCATTCATACAGTTACATTTGTTGTTCAACTCAGAAGTCTAGCTACATATATATTCATAACATACAACAAAATAACTACACATGGAGACAATAATTTATTCGAAGTCACATCTTTTCATCAACATTATTTAAAAACATTTTTTAATTCAGTACAAGATTTAGATGATTTTATTTCACTGTCAAAATTGTTCCATAAACTAACACTTTTGATTGAAATACTTTTTCCTTCATCCCTGTTCTAAATCTCAGTTTAGTAAAGAGCTCAGTTCCTTTTAGATTATAATTACTTTCTCTTTAAACAAATCTGTTTTGAATGTTTTTTGGAAGAATTTGTGTGTGTGCTTTATACAAGATTTTCAGGATATTCCCTGAATGCATTTCCACCTATGATTCTTACGGCTCTTTTCGGCAGAAGGAAGGTTGGATTTAAATATGTTTTACAGGCACTACTCCACACTTCAATACAATATGTTAGATATGGAACGATCAGTGAGTTATACAAAATATACAATGCTTTTTGATTAAAAAATTCCTTCACTTTGTGTAAAATAGAAATACTTTTATATACTTAAGCCGTTGTATCATTAATATGTGATTTCCATGACACATTTTCATCAATCATAACACCCAAAAACCTGATCTCTTTTGTTTTTTGAATCTCAACTTCTTCAACATATAATGAGGCATCCACACTTTTCCTACACCTACAGAAAATCATAAATTTAGTTTTACCAGTATTCAAGAATTATCTATTTACCTCAAACCATCTTTTAAATTTTGATGGTGTGTGATGCTGCGGAGAACCCTTCCATAGTTTCATAAAGATACCAAGAGTGATACTAAAGGTGAGACATTTTAGATTGTGCAGTGCAGGAAATGACAAAATAAGGCAATCGTCGATTTTGGCCAAGATTACGTATATATGCAAAAATTTTGTAAAATACATGAGAAAAAAAACAAATGTTTACAAATATAAATAACCTTTTTTTTGTCGCTTTTTTGTGTTTTGTTTTGTATGTCACAAATTAAACTAAGCAGCCTGTGAGTGCTTATAGAATGGTAAGGGGCTTACAGTACAAGGTGTCCGCGGGGTCTTAAGTTTTAAATCCAACAATTTGAATTCAAGGCCTTAAAATGTCAAAAAAATTTCCTAAAATCTTATAAAATATAGTAAATATGATTTTGAAAGGTCTTAAAATCTATGAACGTTACCTTTATTTAAAACATGCATAAACTTCTGTCTTGCTTTTAAATGTTTCGATTTTTGAGGACGCTATAATGTAACTACAAAATAGAGCTAAAGTTAAAGTTACCTGTGCTGCCCGGTCAGAATTCATTGCAAGCCGCCATTTAGTGGGCTGTGCGCACACAGCGGTGTGTTTTTACAGTTTAGCATAGCAGGGAAGAAAACTAAAGGAAAGCCCCACAGTCAAGCCAAATTACTTACATAAGATGGGTAAGTGCAAGTTCAACGATGTATGTCTCCAGAACGATTTAATACATGCTTGAACATGGATGGAAACATATTAAGTGTTTAGGACCCGGATGTGGAGCCATCGAGGAGGGAAGTGTTTGTAAACATTGCGGTGAAAGTGAATGGAATGATAATGTAAAAGTCAAAAAGCTTGAATAAGTCCATGTCCAAAGATGCAGAAACGTAACAAACTCTTGTACAACTATTTATGGGTCAACTTAACCTCCACAAAGGAAGGAGTATTACGTGGGTAAAGTAGCGCCAATTGCCGAAGGAGATCAATATGAGATGTTTACTAGTGAAATTATACTATTACATACAGTAAACACACACTGATTTTTCTGTGGCAGTAGTGTATTCACAGTAATAAAACTATAAAAAAAAAACACAATTATCTTTTATTATTCCTATTATTTATTACAATAATTCCAGGTCAGCTTCTGGTGCCGAATATTTTCTCCAAGTTTATACAGCAACTGACATTAAAAGGTTGTATGTTTAGAGTTTAACACTCAGTTTATGGTTAAATGAGCAAAACAAGGAAGATTTGCGGATGTCATTTTGTCATCCATCCATCCATTTTCTACCGCTTGTCGTGTGAGGTGCTGGAGCCTATCTCAGCTGCATTCGGGCGGAAGGCGGGTTACACACTGGACAAGTCTCTATCTCATTGCAGGGCTAACACAGACAGACAACATTCACATGCTTAAACAAAAACTAGTCCTTTTTTATTAGCAATATGTTTTCAAAAAACAGGTACAAATGTATTTATACATACCAGTGTGAGTGTGAATGTTGTCTGTCTATCTGTGGTGGCCCTGCGATGAGGTGGCGATTTGTCAAGGGTGTACCCCACCTTCCGCCCGAATGCAGCTGGAATAGGCTCAAAGCAGTAGAAAATGGATGGATGGATAGATACAAAATGAGCTGAGCAAATTTGAATGTTATCCACATTTTTCACATCCAAATTCTGTTTTAGGCTTTCAAGCCATAATCGCCTTCTTTCTTTTTAGACAATCGCTTTGTCTGCACTCTGTGTTTTTCACAACTTTGTGCAGATACAGTAGTAGTAGTGTAGATGTTTTTATCTGTTTTCTCAATTCTGACAGCCGCAAAAACACTGCAAAAGGTAACCATTTAGCTTTAGCAGAAATGCTAACAGCCCCTTTCACAGACAATATATTGTGCTTTCCTCTACTATTGCTGATGTTCTAGTTGTTGTTGCATGAAAACACTTGTTATGAAGCACACTGAACCTTTTTCAAGAAAACAGTTCTGTGGCAAATCTGAAAAATGGCTGTTATGATGTTTGCTAATATTTTTGTCAATTACTTTACAATAGAGAGGCTTCAGGTGTATTCAGTTAGTTTAACCATTTTCTTTCCTGTGTTAAAGAGCAGTGAATGAGTTCATATACCGTATTTTTCCGATTATAAGTCGCAGTTTTTTTCATAGGAGCGACTTAAGTGTGAAATGATTAACACATTACCGTAAAATATCAAATAATATTATTTATCTCATTCGCGTAAGAGACGAAGCAAATGTCCGCAATCGTCACACATGTCAACCAATAAGAATTTGGCGGGGGCGGGTCATGGCAGAAGTGCATTGTGGGTCATGGGATGCTAACTGCTGCTACATCCGTAGCTATTAAAATGGATTATTTCAACATTGGCGGTAACTTATAAAAACTGAGAAGGGCTGAACTAAAATGGCACCGAAAGGGAAATCATATACTGCAGATTACAAGCCGGAAGTAGTGAAATATGCAGCAGAGAACGGCGATCGAGCAGCAGAAAGAAAAGAAACGGCGCATACCAGAGGCGACACCGAGGAAGAAGATTTCATCGGATTTAGCGATCGGGAATGACAGATTGTTTGGTAAACGTATAGCATGTTCTATATGTTATAGTTATTTGAATGACTTACCATAATATGTTACGTTAACATACCAGGCACGTTCTCAGTTGGTTATTTATGCGTCATATAACGTACACTTATTCAGCCTGTTGTTCACTATTCTTTATTTATTTTAAATTGCCTTTCAAATGTCTATTCTTGGTGTTGGATTTGATCAAATACCGGTACATTCCCCCCAAAAATGCGACGTATACTCCAGTGCGACATATATATGTTTTTTTCTTCTTTATTGTGCATTTTCGGCCGGTGCGACGTATACTCCGGAGCAACTTATAGTTTGAAAAATACGGTACTTACAATTCATTCTGGCCCTCTGATTTTCCTTTGTGGTTTTGTACTTTTTCTGTTCAAATAGATGTGAAATGGTCTTAAGTTATTTTCAATATGGGCAAAAAAAAGTCTTAAAGTCTTAAATTTGACTTCTTGAACCTGATGCTCGTTAAGAAGAGTAATACTTGGTCACCATAATAGTAGCAGTGGAGTAGATCATATTTGTCACTGGTCGCTTTTGTTTATAAATAAACTGTCGAGAGGGGTTTGATTACTCGCTAAATATAACAACTGTTGTTATGTTGGCTATAATGATCCCTCTTGCTCCATCTTCTTATTCTCTGGCAGACAAATAAATAATGATAAATGGGTTATACTTGTATAGCGCTTTTCTACCTTCAAGGTACTCAAAGCGCTTTGACAGTATTTCCACATTTACCCATTCACACACACATTCACACACTGATGGCGGGAGCTGCCATGCTAGGCGCTAACCAGCAGCCATCAGAGGCAAAGGGTGAAGTGTCTTGCCCAAGGACACAACGGACGTGACTAGGAAGGTAGAAGGTGGGAATTGAACCCCAGTAACCAGCAACACTCCGATTGCTGGCACAGCCACTCTACCAACTTCGCCACGCCGACAAGGTGGTTTATAATGTGTTTGAGTGCGGGTGAACAGGTCACGTCAAATTAGGGCTGGGCGATTATGTGATCGTTGATCGCGATGAATTTCAGGTCTATCACTGTGATCACCTGGCAGCATTTTGAACTCGATCCAACATTGCTGAAATGTCTGTGACAACAGCAAATCAAAATCTATCTTTTTCCGCACCACCTCCAGTTCAAAGGTTGCGGTACTTAACAAATGGTAAACAGAATGGCGGGAAAAAATGTCAGCATTAACTCGGAGAAGGCGTTATCCTCCGAAGATGAGGCTATTGTTGATAGAAAGGCTTAAGTCAACATCAGCTGTGTGGTGGTGTGGCTATCATCAAAGTGATACGCCGCAAATAATGCCGACGTGCAATGTATGTCGGCAGTCGTTGCCCTAAAAAACCGGCAACGTGACAAATCACTTAAGGGGACGGTTTGGCTCGGTTGGGAGAGCGGCCGTGCCAGCAACCTGGTTCGATTTCCGGCTTCCACCATCCTAGTCACGTCCATTGTGTCCTTGGACCTTGCTCCTGATGGGTTGTGGTTAGGGCCTTGCATGGCCGCTCCCACCATCAATGTGTGAATCTGTGTGTGAATGTTTATGTGTATGTGGAAGTAGTGTCAAAGTGCTTTGAGTACCTTGAAGGTAGAAAAAGCCCTATACAATTATAACCCATTTACCATTTCCTGATGATGATTTGCCTTGAACTCCTAAGGTTTGTTTTGACTTTTTCAGAATAATTTCCATTATGTGGCTAGGAGACTTTGAGTTTCCTGCCTTATAATGCAATCCATTGTGGTTTAAATGAGCAGACATTTAGCTAATTTTGTTATGAGTGAAATGACTATTTCCAAACTAACTGTACATAGTAAGGAAAGAAGTTGTTTTTTATCCAAAGCCTCTGGAACGTTTTCAGCACGCATACGTTCACACTTTTATTGGATGTCTGCTCCTTTTCCCCTCCATTCCAAGGCTGGCTCTAATGAAGGAGGAGAAAGAGTCCATCGCCAAAGTCCTGGAGCGTTTACAGCTGTGCGGAAGTGCTTCGGCAACCGACGCTCGGCAGGACTGGAGGAGCAGAGATGAGGTGAGGGCGCTAGGGGAGCAGCTGCTCAAAGAGAGAGCCAAAAGTCAGCGCTCGGCCAGCAAGAGATGCCAGGAGCAGCGCCACCTTATTGAGCAGGTGTGCTGATTTGTGACCTGAATTCCTGCTTTGAATGTTATTAAATGTCAGCTTTTTCAGCTGGAGGAACTGAAGGCATCTGAGTGCAGCCTGCGACTTCACGTCAAAAGTCTCACCAATGAACTGGCTCTTCTACGGAGAAGGTTGGAGAATTAATCTATGTTGTCTTTTTTGTCTGTGCTTCACAAACACGCACCAACTGGACTTTTTCTTTAATTATGAAGCAGAGGGACGCCGCTTTCTGGCGGCAGGGACATCTATCGCTCACTCAACCAAGTCAGGGGTCGCTCAGGATCCAGAGAGCACAGAGGCGACAGAGTGCAAAGGTCGACTGAAAGAGGGAGAAGAGCCGACTCCGCGGGGCCACGTGCTGTCGTAAGAAGGGCGTCACCTTCTCCTACTGGTACAAACTCTTGTATTGTTGGCACTTTATGCTGCCCATTCCCTTAGCCATCATGCACCCGTGAAATCGTCCGACACCGATCACATGTATTAACTACATTTTTTTAATGTATTTATGGTGCTATTGACAGTTTAACAATAGCAACACAATATTTAAACTAGTTCCTTGATTGTCTTACATACATAATTGTTTGAGCAAGATAAAGTCAATAGTACACAATAATTAAACAAAAGTAAAAATAACTACTATCTACTTTTTTCTTTTACTTTTGTTTTAAATCCTTTAATTTTTGCCCTCAAAATCTTCCTGTGTCCACGGAATTATTTCCTGAATTTGTTCACTCTTAGGAAAAACAACAAAAAAAGATTTTGAGGAATCAAAAATATCAACCTAATAAGTCAAGTATCACTCATACACTGATACTACCCCTAGATGTCGACATCACCAATTTATGGATCGATCTGCCCTCCCAACAGTTGTTATATAATCCTTTTTCTCGACTCTTATTAATCTACTTGTTCATTTCCTGCTAAATTATGCTTACTTTCTGCTGTAAAGTGGTTCCATCTACACTTCTGAAACTTTACTAAGTACTTTTTTCCTGGTGTTGCTTAAAGCTAGCTTAGAGGTTAACTTACCTATTCGCATGCCTGCTTCTGGGTCGCCTTCTCAAATGTAGATTGTTTGCTGAAATGGAGAGTATAGAGACACATAATTAGCTGTTGTCAGCTGCGGAATAAAAATAAATACAGTGTCGGCCGATACCAATTGATCGGCACATCCGAGAATACAACAATTCTTAGTACAGAGGTACTTCAGTTTTTGTTTGCAATTTTTCCTATAAGAATAATGTAAATCCAATGAATCTGTTCCAGACACACAAAAATATGAACCAAAACACATTTTAGACAATGATATATATATATATATATATATATATATATATATATATATTCATTTTTTATTTTTATTTTTATTTTTATTTTATTGTATTCTTTATTTATTTTTTGCCTTTATTTAACCAGGTACAAATCCCATTGAGATCAAAGATCTCTATTCCAAGGGAGACCTGGCCAAGAGGGCAGCAGCAAGGTTACATTAAAAACAGTAAACAACACATAAAACATCAAATTTACAACATTAAAACTTGCTCACATAACACATGTGCATACAGACAAGGTAGACTGCAATCATTTCACAGAAGCTTTAAACTCATTTAATGTAACAAGGGTTTGAAGTTGAAGATTCGATTGTAGGTTATTCCAAGCCTTCAGTGCTGAAAACCTAAATGCTTTCTTGCCGAGTTCAGTTCTTACTTTGGGGATGACAAATGCAGAACATTCATTGAATGGAGATTGTGACTTCCTTGTTTCTTTGTTAAAAGACAAGACGGATAAGATGGGGTGATACCCAGAACGGTTTTGTAGATGAACACATACCGATGATTGAGGCATCGAGCACATAAAGATGTCCAGTTAACCATTGAGTAAAACACACAATGTTGGGTAAGCGGGGCGCAGTTGGTGATGAATCTCAGTGCCCCGTGGTACACACTATCCAGCTTGTGGAGACAACCAGCGGTATCATTCATGTACAACACATCTCCATAGTCAATAACAGGTAAAAAGGTTGTTCCCACCAATTTCTGTTTCACAGTAAAATATATATATATGTATATGTGTATATAGATGTATGTATGTATATGTATGAGAGGCGTGGCTTTGGAGCAAGATGGCTGCAACTGTTTCTCTCTGCTGAAAGGCCTAATGAAATTCACTAAAATCATCAGAATGCACTGACATCCAACAAAAGTCAAGATTGCTTGAAGAACAATGACTACCAACGCAAAGTTAGCAGCTGAAATGGCGGGAATTAAAGATTCCCTAAACTTTATGTCAAGGGAACTGACAGGCCTCATGGAGGAGATCAGGGGCCGTACTTATCAAGCTTCTTAGAGTGCCATTTTACACTTAAGTCCTGAGAATTTGCGAAATTTAGTCCTACTCTCAAACTCAAGAATAAAAGCTTTTTATCAACGTTCTTAAGTCTAAGAATCACTCCTACTCTCCACGATATATAAGAGACCTTCAGAGGTGTCTTAAGTGGTTAGGAGTTGCCAGCAGGGGATGGCACTGAGGCGAGAGAGACGTGCGCGAACGTTCAGGGAACGGAACAATGTTTTTTTTTTTTTTGATGACGAGCAGCTGATCAAACTGTATCGTTTAGACAGAGCGGATATTATTTTTGTCACAGATTTAATACTTTTCGATTCCTTGTTGATTTCTGCATGTGTCTGCAGTGGGCTAGTATATATAGAGCCACCCACACCAGTTTCAAATTAGTTGCCTAATTAATGAATTGGAAAGAAAATGTTATGACAGTAGCGTATGTGTGTGGCCGTGAGGTGAGTGACGTCAGGGAGTGTGTGGGCGATAGAAGAGAGGGAGCGGTAGCGTGAGTGCCGGCGGGGACTAGTTTGTTTTGTATTATTTTGTAGTTTATTGTCAAAATATACACTCCCATTGTCCACTTAAATATTTCCAAGATATTTCTTTATTCTTAGACAACGGATTCCCTTCCGTGATTGGTCATTTCTATGGACACAGAAATGACGTCACCTAAAATTCCGTTTACGGCACATAGTAATGTCGTAATTCAGCTCTGAGTGTGACACTTAAGATTCAGTCCTACACTTCGCTGAAAGTGTGAGTAAGACGCTTGATAACTAACTTTTAAGTGCAGCATTCAGCGAAGAATTTATTTACTCTTAAGTCAACTCTTAGCAGACTTCTTAGGAGTAATTCTAAGAAGCTTGATAAGTACGGCCCCAGGCATCTGAGTTATGCCCGGGTTGCTGGCTTACCTGATGACCAGCATGGTGAGGATGCACCATCTGAGGAATTTGACACCTTGGAGCAACAAGTGGTACGCTACATGAAGAGTAAACATATTCCTCTGGAGAGTCAGCACATATCAGCATATCACATTCTTCCAAGTAAGGACAAAAAAAAACAAGCCTAAAGTCATCATGAAGTTTGCAAATAGAAAGCACAATGTGGAAATTCTGAAGGCAGCTAAAAAATTTAAAGGCACTGGGGTTTATCTAAATGAGCACCTGACAAAGAAAAATGCGGAAATTGCTTGGACAGGCCGGATCCTCAAAAAGCAAAATAAAATCCAATCGACCTGGACCAGGAATGGAAAAGTTTTCATCCGGACAAACGGACCACCAGAACAAGCCAAAGTGGTTGTGATGAGAACATTGAAAGACCTGGATCAGAACAAATGAAAATAGTGAGTAGGGATGATGTTTGATAAGGAATTATCGAGTTCGAGCCTTTTATCGAATCCTCTTATCGAACCGATTCCTTATCGAGTCCAGATAGGTTGTTGTATATGGAAAAAAAACACACAATATAAGCTCACTTTTATTATATAATAAAAAAAATAAAATCTAATAAATAAATAAATATTGACTGTTACCCACCTAAAAAAATAAAATAAATAAATATTGACTGTTGTTACCCAAAGTATATTAAGTGGGATTTTTCAGAGAAACAAATATATACAGTAACACAAAAACAACCTGTCTCTTTGATCACTATAGGTGTATAAATAATAATATAGTGTTAAATAAAATCAGTCCCTTGGGCACAAAACTGAAAATAATACAGCTCTCCAAAAAGTGCACTTCTGCTGCTATTTGACATAACTGTTTGTTATGATGCTTTGACATTTTTGCACTTTATTTCTTTATTGAAAGAAAATTCTATGAAGAGAAAAGTTCTTTGCAAATGTGGTTACAATGCTAAAAAATTAAAAGTTAAAGCTAAAAAAAGAAATACACTTTATTGAGCTAACATTATTTCTTTATAGGGGGAAAAATGTTATGAGCTAGAGAATATAACAACTACACTACCCAGCATGCAACGGGAGTTACGAGCATGCGCGGTAGCCCCGAAAAGTGTTGCATTGCCACGCTGTGAAAGTAAACGTCAAGAACTCAGCCAACACGCCTCGTCTGCATTATTTATAATTAGACAGACAACACATCTACAGTGTGATTTTGTTTTGTTTACAAGGAAAGAAAAACAAAAGTTAAAAAAGGGAGATATGTTGTATATATATGTATGTGCTGCGGTTGTTTTAAGAACGTTGCGACAGCTGCCGTAAAGGAGGTGCGTTGCTAGCCTGGTTGCTATCTTTCCGGTTGGTCGTAAAAGTGTTTGTCATGTGTTTTACCCTGCTAAAATCTCTCAGTAAAGTTATTCGATGGATGATAGCTTTTGTTTTGAACTTTATTACACCTTGGAGCGCTTTTTCCCGTCCATTGTTTTCCTGCTTTCGCTATCTGCGCCTAATGATTGAGCTACGTGACGTCAATTCTTGTGATGTCCCACGGAGCATTTCTGGTCGGGACGGGATTCGAATAAAGAATCAACTCTTTTCCTTTACTATAGTGGTCTCGATAACGAGTACCGGTTCTCAAAAAGGGATTCGAGTCCGAGGACTCGGTTCTTTTCTTATCAAACAACCGGGAAAACCGGTTTCGAGTATCATCCCTAATAGTGAGGGCATTTTTCTGTTTTCTTTTTCTTCTTTTTTGCTTGATTATTGGATCTCCTGTAAGGAACTCATGACTCTTTCTTTCAAGACTGAAGCCCTTTCAAGTGTTGATTATACAGAAAGTGGCACAATTGATTTTGAGAATGAAGTGGATCCAGAGACTCATCTAGACTCATCCAGAGACTCCAGAGACACATTTGATTTTGATAATGAAGTGGATCCAGAGACTCATATATTTAAGCATATCAAGGATTCTTGCCGGTATTATACTGAGGAACAACTTGATGACATAGGCATAGAAAATACATTTTCTTTGATTCAATTTAATTGTAGAAGTCTACCAAAACACTTTTCTAAAATCAAAAATGTTTTGGAGTCACTTAAAGGTATATTTAAGGTAATTGCTTTATCTGAAACATGGATAAAGAAAGGCAAGGAGGTTGATCTGAAATTAAAGGACTATGATCTGTATGTCACTAGCAGAGACAATAGGACTGGAGGAGGGGTGGCCCTCTATATATATAATGAACTAAAATGCAGACCAGTTAATATGACAATGGCCATAAATGATTTAATGGAGTGTGTAGCAGTTGAGATAGAATTAGAACAAAACAGAAACATTGTTGTTGCATGTGTATATAGAAAACCAGGATCAAAAGTGGAAACCTTCATGGATAAATTAGAGGAAATTATTAATGGTCTAAATAAAAATAGGACTATCGTAATTTTTGGAGATTATAATATTGATTTTCTAAAGGTAGATTCACATAAACAAACATCAGATTTTTTAGAGATCTTATATGAAAAAGGGTTGTACCCATTAATTACAAAGCCTAGCAGAATAACCACAACTAGTGCAACCTTAATAGACAATATATTTACAAATGTTTTAGGGATTCACATCACTACTGGGTTAGTGATAAATTACATAAGTGATCATCTGCCTATATTTGCAATATTTGACTACCAATTCCCTAAAAGAACATATCAAATACTTAAGAGGAAAAGAAGTGTCAATCATATTAACAACTTCAGGAATTACCTATTAAAACAAGAGTGGAAACGATATAAACACTGCCTATGATTCTTTTCTTAAACATTATAATTCTCTGTATAACAAGCATTGTCCTGAGGTTCCATGCAGATCTAAACAAAGGCAAAATAATGCACCTTGGATGATAAACAGTTTGAAAAATGCATGTAAAAAGAAAAATAGACTTTATAAGGAGTTTATCAAATCAAGAACAGAGCATGCTGAAAAACACTAAGAACTACAAAAACAAGTTGACTATTATACATTGAGACAAGCAAAAAGGGAATATTACAAAAGAATGTTGCATGAAAATGAAAATAACATAAAGGCTACATGGAATATTTTGAATAAAGCCATAGGGAATAGGTCAAGGCGAACAGAACTACCTAGGTATTTAAAAAAAGATAACATGTCAATTGAAAACAAAGATGAAATTGTCAATGAATTAAATCAATTCTTTGTAAATGTAGAACGTAGCTTAGCAAACAAATACCAAGAGCTAATGATCAATCGGGGTGTCTGGAAAAGGGAAAATAGGGTTATGCAGTCAATGTTTCTTAGTGAAGTGACTGAAAATGAAATATTATCTGTGGTTTATAAACTAAAAAACAAGACCTCAACAGACAATGAGGGTATTGACATGAAAATAATAAAAAACACAATTGATTGCATCATTAAACCATTATATTATATAATTAATTGTTCTTTTAGAGTAGGAGTTTTCCCAGACAGTACGAAAACAGCTAAGGTAATACCTTTATTTAAAACCGGAGATAAACATACATTTGGTAATTATAGACCAGTATCTCTCCTATCTCAATTTTCAAAAGTGCTTGAAAAACTGTTTGTTAATAAATTAGACTGCTTTATTGAAAAACATAAATTATTAAATGAAAGTCAGTATGGATTTGGATCAAATAGGTCTACGAGCTTGGCCATCATGAACATTATTGAAGAGATTACAACTGCAATTGATCAAAATAAATACACAATAGGAGTGTTCATTGATTTAAAGAAGGCATTTGACACTATAGATCAGGGGTCCCCAAACTACGGCCCGCGGGCTGGATCCGGCCCGCCAGCGTCCAAAATCAGGCCCGCGGGAAGTCCCAAGTATAAAAATAAAAAAAAAACGTTTTTTTTTTGTTTTTTTTAATTATTATTTTTCTTATCTTCTTTCTACCGCTTGCTACTCACGGTGTCTCCTAATATTGTCTAAAAATGCATTTTCTCATCGATAACGTGACATCATCGCGCGCGCGGAAAGTGTGCTATATATATCTAATACAGTATAAATATATATATATACATACACACAGCCCGGCCCCCGGCCAAATTGTTTTAACCCAAAGCGGCCCCCGAGTCAAATTCATCAAATTCTCATTTCTAAATTATATACTTATGGAGTTAGAGGAGTTGCACTGGACTGGTTAACCAGCTATTTACGATAGCAATATGTTGAGATCGATGATCATAGGTCAGAATGTATGAATATTGAATGTGGAATTCCACAGGGTTCGATTTTAGGACCCAAACTTTTTATTTTATACGGTATATAAATGATATTAGTGAGGTTTCGAAAATTTTACAGTACGTATTATTCGCAGACGATACAAATTTATACTGTTCAGGAGATGACTTGAAAATCTTAACCGATAATATTAAAGAGGAAATGGTTAAACTAAAATTGTGGTTTGATGTAAATAAATTATCTTTAAACTTGGGAAAGACTAAACTTATGGTATTCAGTAATAAAAGAAAGATAGAAGTTAGTTTATCCATAAACAATGTGAAAATTGAGAAGGTGTCTGAAATCAGATTTCTTGGGGTCATCTTAGATGAAAAGTTGACATGGAAAGCTCATATATTGCATGTGAAAAATAAGGTATCTAAAAGCTTATTTATTTTGAACAAGGTTAAATACAGGTTCCCGTATAATACAATGAGAATGTTATATTGCTCAATTATTCTACCTTATTTCAATTATTGTGCAGAAATATGGGGAAATACATATCACAGCAACATAATGCCTTTTATTTCTTTCACGGAAAAGAGCAATTCGTATCATTTTTACAGCAGGATATAGAGACCACACAAATCCACTCTTCATTAGGTCAGGATTATTAAAACTAAAAGACATTGTAGAATTGCATACTCTATTAGTGATGTTCAAAGCTAGAAATAAAGTTCTTCCGAAAGACTTACAAAAGTTATTTGTGTTCACGTCTGAAGATGTGAACCACAGAAGGCCGTGTGATTTTAAACATCCAAGAGTGCGAACAAATTTGAAGCAAATGTGCTTGTCTGTTGCTGGTGTGAAAGCATGGGATTCTCTAGACAAAGACTAAAAAAGTTGCAAGAATATCTTTGAATTTAAAAAGAGTTACAAAAAGAGACAACTGGAATTATATCAAACCGATTTTTGATTTTGATTGGTCGTGTCATTTTGAAAAGGCTTAAACAAAAATTAAAAGTATGTTGGAGTTCGGGTGTTGGTGGAGGGAACAGTGATAAAGTCATCAAAAATAAGTTGTGTTAAAAAGGGGGCAGATAAATATAAGAATAGTATTCTTCCATCTGCTCCTTTCTGATCATGGAAATGTATAAGAAACAAACAAACAATGAAAGTGTCAACTGTATATGGCTTGTATATATGCATTTTCATGAAAGGAATAAAAAGAAATGATGATGATATATATATATAGGTACTGGTATATACAGTATATGTATTTATGTATATATATATACATATATACAAAATATATATATATACATGTGTGTGTATGTATTAGGGGTGTGGGAAAAAATTTATTTGAATTCGAATCGCGATTCTCACGTTGTGCGATTCAGAATCGATTCTCATTTTAAAAATTTTTTTATTTTTTTAAATTTTTTAATTTTAATTTTTTTTTTTTTAATTAATCAATCCAACAAAACAATACACAGCAATACCATAACAATGCAATCCAATTCCAAAACTAAACCAGACCCAGCAACACTCAGAACTGCAATAAACAGAGCAATTGAGAGGAGACACAAACACGACACAGAACAATCCAAAAGTAGTGAAACAAAAATGAATATTATCAACAACAGTATCAATATTAGTTACAATTTCAACATAGCAGTGATTAAAAATCCCTCATTGACATTATCATTAGACATTTATAGTAAAAAAAAAAGAACAATAGTGTAACAGTGGCTTACACTTGCATCACATCTCATAAGCTTGACAACACACTGTGTCCAATATTTTCACAAAGATAAAATAAGTCATATTTTTGGTTCATTTAATAGTTAAAACAAATTTACATTATTGCAATCAGTTGATAAAACATTGTCCTTTATAATTATAAAAGCTTGTTACAAAAATCTACTACTCTGCTTGCATGTCAGCAGACTGGGGTAGATCCTGCTGAAAGCCTATGTATTGAATGAATAGAGAATCGTTTGAATCGGGAAAAAAAGCTTTTTTGAATCGATAATCGTGTTGAATTGAAAAAAAATCGATTTTGAATCAAATCGTGACCCAAGAATCGATATTGAATCAAATCGTGGGACACCCAAAGATTCACAGCCCTAGTATGTATGTATTTATACATATGTATATATATATTATGGTTGAAATAGATAAATAAGATTTAAAATCACTCGTAAAAGCCACGCAAACATTTTTGTAGTTTGCTGCAAGTTCTTTATTGAATACAAGTGTTTCACACCTTCTTATCAAAGTGCTCGCACTCCAAACTTCCTTTGGTTCCATTGCGGTGTATTTTGCAGTTGTAATTGTTAGGGGGAAAAAACACATGGACCGTGTAAAAGCCTATTCTCCCCACACTCAGTTATGCAGTGCACTTGAACGCCTGTGTGAATGTGAGTGTGAATGTTGTCTGTCTATCTGTGTTGGCCCTGTGATGAGATGGCGACTTGTCCAGGGTGTACCCCGCCTTCCGCCCGAATGCAGCTGGGATAGGCTCCAGCATCCCCTGCGACCCCAAGAGGGACAGGCGGTAGAAAACAGATGGATGGATGGATTTGAACGCCTCATTATGTGAACCGCACAGTGCTCTATTGATCCTGCTGAGTTCATTGTTTTTTGTTCTATGGACAAATAAACTCCCCTCGCACATTAAAGGACTCCCTTGCTGGAATCTTAGTCTGTAGTGTCCCAACTCTATGAAGAACCGACGTAATTAAATATTTCATTGATCAAACAAATCTTTTATTTTTTATTTTAGACACTTGTAGTTATTTGTTGAAGAGGAATTGTTAGCTTTGTTTTAGTTTGATTGGAGACTCGACAGATCATTAGTGTGAATCGTTTGTTGTCTATGAACGCTGTTAACTGGCGACCAGTCAAGTCTCGCTCATAGTTGCTGGCAGAGGCTCCAGTTTACCTGGGACCCTGAAAAAATGGCAGAAAATACATGGAAAAAGTTTCCCTAAAAAAGAACTTTGTAGTAAGGTGAGCCTTTATAGAAACCCAGGAACTTTTGGAGAGGAGAGCCTTGTGCTGATTGGTGGAAGACTTCTTGCCACAAGAAGTGGACGGATGACTTTAATGAGCATATTTTTGATTCCAGGGTCCCGAGGGCCTCGCTTTGACCCAACCGCTTACATCCAAGACAGACAGCGTCGACTGAGAGAAACAGAAATCAAAAAGTATGTTTCCTCCCTCCAAAGTCTGTGATGACATCATCATTAGTTCATGTGGGTGTGTGGTGTTGTTGAACAGACAGATGAAGGTGCGGCGAGACCTGACCGTGTCGCCGATGCTCTCCGAACGCGGACGATCACGCTCCAGAGAAGGTTGCCCACTGATGCAGCGCTCCGGCAGCCGCGGCAGGAGTTTGTCTATGGAGCGGCGAGCGAGCAGGAACTCCTCGGATGGCTCGTTGGTGGATGTGGAGGAAATGACCAAGGCTCTGTTCAGGTGGCCTTCCTGTATGCTAATGAGGCGTGCATCATTTGAACTTTTTCTAACCCTGATGTGTTTGATGCTCTCCAGGGGGAAGAAACAGATGTTTAATAGACCAAGTGTGGTAAGTCACACACAATTAGTGCTGGCAATTGTCGTCCCTTGTTTATTGCACTTAATTGGGACAGAACAGGACTATGGTAAGATTTCCACAAAGTAAGATTATTATTAATAACAAAAAAACAATTTATGACCATTTAAATAAGTTTTTAGCACAATTAAAGCCCTTTAAACATGAAATAACAACCATTTAGTCACCTTTACACTCGTTTCACCCAATATATTAGTCTTGAGTGTGTTCTGGTGCAGACTAAAGTACTCACCGCAGGATCCTCCCAGCGTCATTGCCATGGCTGTCATCCGGCCACTACAACGTGGCCACAATACTTCATCCCATTCTGTGTAATTTCTCTAAATTACAACTGGGATTTTATGTGCAGATACCACAGGTGTGTTGTTCTGCAAAAAAACTTGGTCAACTTGACACTCGCTCCTACGATAGTTACAGTATCTCTAGTGTTAGCATTGCGTGTCTGTGTTGTCATTCCACATCGCTCAAGCCAAAGCTGTGTAATTGATGTCCAGTTCATCTCCACTTTGGCCGGACAGCTGTTAATAGCCGATGGCCGTCCCAATTAGCATGAAGCGCTACACCGAATTTCGGATACTACGTCCAGCTGTTATCATTCACGTCAATGTGGAATTGTGATATTGATGAGACAGGAGTTGAAGATGAAGTTTATTATAAATGTGGTCTACTTGAGATTGTCGTGGTGAAGATAGAGTAGCCCCAGGATTTGGGCCGTGTTGTTTACATAGTAGAGTTCACCCTTACCCCAGAAATGGAAGTCGTGCTTGGAAAAAAAAAAAGTTTTTTACCACATAATAATAATAGAAAATAAGACTACTGCACTTTAATACATATAATACACAAAACTTAATTAAGGCCAAAAACATGGAGAATATGTTTTAAAAACTTTTATTTTAACAAAGCCACAACATTCAAATCATACCTGTAAAAAATAAATCCAAAGCTCTACTTTTAATGCTGACTAGTGACACATGTGTTGCATGTTTACAGTCCAGAGGCGGCATGATGACCAAGAAGCCCATAAGCAGCACTCCAACATACAGAATGAAGGACAAAGGTAAACACAAACATATATGAATATGAATGTGTATTAGAGATCCACCTATTATCGGAGCCGATATTTGCCATTTTGATGTGCAGCCTCATTTTTGATTATTTTTTTTTACAGAACTACTTCATTTCTTAATTTAAAAAAAATTGTGAATTGTATCAGACAGCTTGAAAATGTCTCACCGATAAGCTACATGAAGGATACCAGAATTAGTTGTATTTAAATGTTTGCTATATTTAGAAATCATATATTTCATATCAATCATACCCTATTGAGAATTCATTGATGTAAATTGTGTTACAAATGGCGAACAGGAAGTGAACATGTGTTAGTAATTGCTATGAACTGCAAAAGAGGTAGGATTAAATAAGCTTTGCTTCTTCCCACTCCTTTTCGGACATGTTGTAAAAGGCAATTAAAAAAATTAAAATATGTGAAGTATCATATTGAAACTGTATACATGTTATAAACTTCAACCTACCAACCAACCAATATTTCTTGGTTCCCCATGAGGAAACCTTACAATGTTCATAAACTGCTATAAAATTGAGTAGATGGTGAGTTATTGTGACGTAGTAAAATCCAACATTTTTAAAATGTTTCCCATATATTGAAACGCAAATATGTGTCTTAGACACTTGTAGTTAAGGTGTTTGAAATCCTATGATGTTGTTTGGTGCTAACTTAACCACATTAGCACTGCATGAAACAATATGTCGCTACTGGTCCGACGTTTTCCTGAATAATGTTAAAAAAACAACTTAAAGTCTTGTCCAGCTGTTTACTGACATATACTATTCATGTTTAAATAACTTTTACTGCAAATGAATATTTGCTCCGAATATCTGTTATCAGCCTCCTTGACTACAAATAATCGGTATCGGCCCTGAAAAAACCATATCGGTCGATCTCTTCTAGTGTGAGTATATATTGTATGATTAATGTACATTGCTCAGGCTTGGCAGTCTCACACTTTTGCTCTGGTCATCACTGTTGCCTCCAACCCTTCTCATATCTGCTTTTGCTAAGATTAGTAGCAAGGCTGTGTTCAATAATATTTCAAGTCCTAATCTCATTGTTAGTTATTATTGGTCCTGATAAGAATTGTAACCTCAGTTCTCTGCACCATGAGACAGTGGTGTTATCGACTGTGCTATTCAGTCACTAAATATGAGCGCACATATATGATGCAAAGCACATAATGTGCATGATTTTTTTTTTTGAAGTATATTTTCTAAATATGTTTTCTATGTGTACATGTTTAAGATGTTATGCTCCGCCACTCAGAGAGCTCCATTGACACGGGCGCTGAGTTTTCAGATATTGACGCCAGGCTTCAGGTCCTGCAGGAGTACATAGGGGACTTGGACACAGGACACTGACAGATGGTGTAGCCTGCGGTCCAAAGCACATGTGCTGCATGGACTCGGCAAGACGTGAACAGCTTTTGTTTTCCCTCTGCATGGACCACAAACCTCCAACTTCAGGAAACAGCCATCACTGGGCGAAATATCAGCACGACTTTTTGAAGAATTGTGGGTGTATTATCGTTGTATTGTAGCTATATTTCATTGTGTTTATATATATATTTATATATATATATATATATGACTTCTTAACAGCATCAGCACCATGGAATGATGCTCTTCATTGTACAAACTTGACCTTTATCAGTGTTAAACTGCAATAAATATTTGTATTTACATTTTCTCTGTGCCACTCTTTTTGGGAATATTTTTACATATAGTATATATTGGGGTTGTTTTGCGTTTTTGACACTTTAATTGCAATAAATAGTTTTCCATCCATCCATCCATTTTCTACCACTTATCCTTTTGGGGTTGAACCCAGGACTACTCAGGACCTTCATATTGTGAGGCAGACGCACTAACCCCTCTGCCACCGTGCTATATAAATAGTTTTATTTTAAATATCTTTAAAGGAAAACCCCTTCTGCAGCTGCTCCAGTAACTTTACAATAAAACATTACAAAAGGTTAAAAAATAAAGAAAATAGCAAGATGTAAAAATCCAGTGTTATGGCACAGAAAGAATCACTTAATGTTTTTACAAAGAACATGCCTTTAATATTTACTTTTTGTATTCGAAATGGGAAAATCTTCAGTGTGCTTACAAAATATTAATAGCATGAAGGAAGGATTAAGAAATACGAACAAAGTGTTCAAGACCACACCAGGTGGCGTTAAAGTGCTGACTGCGTAGACGCTAGAGTGTGCAACCGTGTTTCATGATCAAACAAATGTACTTCACTGCTTTGATGATGTCGTGGGCAGGATGTTAACGGGCGCCGCCTGCTGCGTCTTTTCATTCCTCCTGTGTTTTAGGATGGCCTGGATGTACTGAGTCAGCTAAAAAAGGAACAGGACAGGTGTTATTACACAGAAATATGCTTGCAGACGCATATTGTTTAACGATGGGTAACATGCAAAAGACTTTCTCTATACTTTGCCATGTTTAGAGCATTTTAGCTGCTTGATATTTCTTATTGATTACAAAACTTTAAGGAGGTTGTTACGAAGGCTAACTTTCACATATTCTTTATATTCAGTGTTTTATCATTAATACCTCATATTTTAGTGTTGTCAGGGGGGTTGTTAATAACAGTAATGTGTTGCTATTCAGTCTTTTAGCCATAGCAAATCAATGGAATTGTAAATCCTACATTTATTTTTGATTGTTGTTACGTAACACTCATATATATATATATATATATATATATATATATATATATATTTATTTTATTTTTTTATATACCGTAATTTCCGGACTATAAGCCGCACCTGACTATAAGCCGCACCAGCTAAATTTAAGGGAAAGTACAGATTGCTCCATATATAAGCCGCACCTGACTATAAGCCGCAGGGTTTTGATGTGTAATTACCGTAGTATATAGGGGTTCCTGCTACCACGGAGGGGATTGTCGGGACAGAGATGACTGTTTGGGAACGCAAAGCGTCTCATTTATTAACAATAAATCTTTCAATCATTCAATCAAACTTTCACATCTTTGACATGGTGAACAGCATTCGTGCAGAGTACAAATAATACAACGGTGCAAAGTAATACAAAGTGCTCGCCTGTACGTTATCAAAATAACCAGCCTACCGGTATATGAAAAGTCAGTCTTTAATCATTGTGTCATCGCCTTCCTCCTGCGTACTAAAACCACCGAAATCCTCTTCGTCGGTGTCGGAGAAGAACAGGCCGTAAATAAGCCGCACCGTTGTATAAGCCGCAGGGACCAGAACGAGGGGAAAAAGTAGCGGCTTATAGTCCGGAAATTACGGTATATATATATACACATATATATATATATATATTTATATATATAAACACATACATATATACACATATATCTCTATATATATATAAACACATACACATATATATTTATATATATAAACACACATATATACACATATATATCTCTATGTATGTATATATATATATATATATATATATATATATATATATATATATATAAACACATACATATATATATATAAACACATACATATATATATATATATAAACATACATGTAAATATACATATATAATATATATGTATATACATATATAATATATATATATGCATATATATATATATGTACTATATATATATGTATATATATACATACATATATATATATACAGTATGTATATAGATATATATGTATACATACTGTACGGCGTGGCGAAGTTGGTAGAGTGGCCGTGCCAGCAATCGGAGGGTTGATGGTTACCGGGGTTCAATCCCCACCTTCTACCATCCTAGTCATGTCTGTTGTGTCCTTGGGCAAGACACTTCACCCTTGCTCCTGATGGCTGCTGGTTAGCGGCTTGCATGGCAGCTCCCGCCATCAGTGTGTGAATGGATGAATGTGGAAATACTGTCAAAGCGCTTTGAGTACCTTGAAGGTAGAAAAGCGCTATACAAGTATAACCCATTTATCATTTATTTACTGTATATATATATATATATGTATATATATATACATATATATGAATTATTTTAATGATAATTTTCATGGAGCTGGTGAGTCAACGACTGACCTGTCCATGGGAATTGTAAGAGGGAGGATAGCGGGAGGTGTTGCTGTGCTCTGGCACAAAAAGCATGATGCAGTTATTAGTGTTATTAGGGTCGAAGTTGATTGGTGTATTGCTGTTCAGTGTAAGTCCAACAATAGGGAGTTTATTGTTCTTAAAGTGTACACTCCGTATGAATGTAAAGACAATGAGGATGACTACATGTTTAAACTTGCTTTTATTAATTCTTTTATACAGGATAATCACTGTACATGTATTTATGTGGTCGGTGACTGGAATGCTGATATTTCTGATGGCAGTTCTTTATTTGCAAGACACCTAATGCAGTTTTGTGATGAAAATGCACTCACCTTATCTAGTCAAGGGTTGTTGCCAGCTGATAGCTATTCTTATATTAGTGAAGCCTGGCACACAACATCATGGCTTGACCACTGTGTCAGTACAGCTGACGCACACGCCACTATACGTTCTATGGAGATTGTGTATGAGGCCTCTATGAGCGACCATATTCCATTCATATTAGATATTAAGTTGGACAGTCTCCCTGAGTTGACCCAGGAAGTTAATAGCCTGAGGGCCAAACTAGACTGGACTAAACTCACAGATGAGGAAGTGCTGTTTTATTACAGGAGAACTGATGCTCTTTTAAATAATATGTCTCTTCCACTTGATGCAATTTTTTGTACTGATCTTAACTGTAATGATATTAATCATAGAAAATCCCTTTGTGTAATGTATGACAATATTGTCAAAATCCTGTGTGAAGCTAGCAGTTCTTATGTTACATGCACAAACAGGAAATCCAGTGGGACGCCAGGCTGGAATAAACATGTTCGAGTGCATTACACTGCGGCTAAGGAGGCTTTCAGTGAATGGGTTCTGGCTGGCAGACCAAGACTAGGTCCAGTACTAGATCGTAAGAAGCTAACACATTCTAGGTACAAATCTGCCATTCGATTTGTCATTCGAAATGAACACACTATGAGAGCTGACTCATTGGCTGAGAAACTCCTTAACTGCAATATCAGTGGATTCTGGATAGAGGTGAAAACATTGAATCGAGGCAGTATGCCTCTGCCATGCACAATTGAGGGTGTAGCTGGAGCTGAGAAATGGAGGCAGCACTATTCTGCACTTTTTAATTGTGTTAAAAGTGAGCCCTTTGCAGCATCCACAACAGTGAGGCTGTTGGAGTCACTGTAAGTGAGGTGCTGCAGGCAATATCCCAGCTAGCTGATAATAAAGCCAGTGGCCCTGATCATATAACTGCAGAACACCTGAAACATGCAAGCCCCAGAGTAGCGGTCCTGCTTTCCATCTGTTTTACAGGCCTGATATCACACGGGCTGCTGCCTGACTCCATGATGGCTGTCACTCTGGCGCCGGTCATCAAGGACAAGGCAGGTAAGGTGGGAAGCATGGAGAATTACAGGCCTATTGCACTTGCAAGCATAATTTCTAAAGTTATAGAGAGAATTTTATTAGACCGCTTAAGCGTTTTTCTTACCACTGCTGACAATCAGTTTTGTTTTAAAACTAAGCATGGTACTGACCTTTGTATCTATGCATTGAAAGAAGTGATTGATATGTATAAAGGTAAGAACTCCTCAGTTTTATTTGGCTATATTGACGCATCAAAAGCCTTTGATAGAGTCAACTATCAGAAACTGTTTTTAAAACTGAAAGAGAGGGGCGTGCCTGATAGTATCATCAGAATTCTGTCATATTGGTATGCTAATCAGAGCATGCAGATCAGATGGGGCGGTAAATGCTCAGCAACATTTAAGGTTGGGAATGGGGTACGCCAGGGGGGAATTCTCTCCCCTGCCCTCTTCAATCTGTATATGAATGACCTATCTGTACAGCTCAATACATGTAGAACCGGATGTGTACTTGGTAATACTGTGGTCAATCATTTTATGTATGCGGATGATTTAGCTGTCCTGTCTCCTAGCAGTGCTGGCTTCCAACAGCTGCTGAATATATGTACAGATTATGGTTTAAAATATGATGTGAAATATAATGCCAAAAAGAGTGTCATCATGATATGTAGAACAAGAGAGGACAAGGACCTCTCTTTTCCTTTATTCTATCTGTCAGGACAGGTGCTGAGTGTGTGTGATAAAACGAAGTATCTGGGGCACATCATTACTGATCTATTGGGTGATGATGATGACCTATACAGACAGCGGCGTATGCTGTATGCCCAAGCCAACATGCTGAGAAAGAAATTTTATTATTGTACATATGATGTAAAGATAAACTTATTCAGAGCCTATTGCACTCCCCTGTATACTGCCCCCCTGTGGGTAAAGTATAAGCAGAAAAGCATACAGAAACTGCAGGTTGCTTATAATGATTGTATGAGGCTTCTCCTGGGAATTCCAAGAAGATCCAGTGCAAGCCAGATGTTTGTTAGTGTTGGGGTGCCCACTTTTTCAGCGTTGCTACGCAACATTATGTATACGTTTATGTGTAGGGTATCTGAGTCTGAAAATGACATAATCTCTGTGTTAACGAACTCTGGCCGCAGTTCTGTTAAGTACTCATCTGGACTGTGAAATCATTGGCACACATGTTTGTATGTCAGAAACTGACATTTGGGTTTTATGTTTTTATTATTTTTATGTTTTATTGTTTTGTTTTTAATGTATGTTTTATTGTTTTGTTTTTTAATGTATTGTATTCTGTTTTTATATGTTTAAATGGATCTTAAGGTCTGCAATAAAGATTGATGATGATGATGATGATGATGATGATATATGTATATATACATATATATATGTATATATATACACATATATATATACATATATACTGTATATATACATATATACTGTATACATACATATATATACATACATATATATACATACATACATATATATACATACATATATACATATACATACATACATACATATATATATACATACATATATATGCATACATATATATATATATATATATATATATATATATATATATATATATATATATATATATATATATATATATATGTGTGTGTGTGTGTATAAATACACACACCCCTGGTTTCAATGGTTGGACTTACTGATTGCTGCTGTGCAAAAAAATCTTGATAAAGTGCTTTTCTACGTAACAGCTCCTTAGTGTCAAATTGTTTCCACTGCTCGGCCTTCAGCTGGACTTGATCTGGCGTCAGTCCTGGGTGTAGTTGCAGCTGGAACAAGAGAAATAGCAGGTGTAATAATATTGGTAACATTTGCCTTCAATAACAAACACATTTTAAAACAAAAAAAACAATTATTGGATTGTATCGGCTTGCATCTTAAAATACAAGCAGTCCTGCAGCATGTTTACTTATGCAAGGCTGGAGAGCCAGTCAACATCAAAAGGTCCTCCAATAAGTTTACAAAGCTGGTCTTTACTTTTATTTTAGTGAAGTGATTTACAAAAAGTGAACATGGTAGGATATAGGATACTAGGAGCTAGCAGCTACACAACAGTTAAGCACACAAGCTAGACATACATCATAAGTGTTCGCATTTGAATAATGCTGCAGTTGAAAACACATTTGTCAATATAAACACATATTAAATATTTATACCTGCATATTACTTACACATACAAAGTCTCCAAAGCAGCAGTGTATTAGAAAATAGCAAACATGTCCGCATCATTCAACATACTGAGTTATTAGCTTTATTTTACCTATCGTTCACAATCATTATGAAAGATGGATGGATTTTTTAAAAATGTATTCTAAATAAATAAATGCTATCAAAAGTCTCTTACAGCGGAGCTTATGTGGGGTCCTCTATTTCGCCAACAAAATCCAATAAATAACCATTCAAAAGGCGCCAACAATACTCTATTTACATTTCGTGATTTGAATTACAACCAAGTATTTGTGATATTGTTATTATAAGCGCTAACACAGACAAACTATTTATAGCGGCGCCGTGATCACAAGCTTGTGTACAATTTTGTACAATGATCCACTGTTGAGGTATTTCCTTGCTCCCTGGAAGTTTATTTTAGATCATAAATCATGCCTCTCACCTGGATAGAAGAAGGCTGAGGACGTATTCCTACAAGTTGACAGCCGATTAGGACCCAGAAATGGTGAGAACAACAGGAAAAGACGCTTAGGTCCACCCCCCTTTTCTTTGCGAGGATTATGAGTCATTCTTCATCTACCGGTAAATGGAAATATATGAATTCCAGCAGTCGGCATCCTAATGACAGCAGACATTGTACAGTAAGTGATTTTTTTATTACGTTTGTTGGCTCTCATAAAGTCTGCAGTGCGCAGTAATCAATGATGTTAAAAAAAAAAAGCTAACGTTGTGATGCATTTTTTAAATTAATGCGCCGTTAGTGCTTAAAATGATCAAAATATGTAAATATAAAATGTTATTATAAATGTGCCCGTTACTACATTACATACAGTCATGGCCAAAAATATTGGCACTACTGCATTTCTGTCAGATAATGCACCACTTCTCCCAGAACATTGTTGAAATTACAAATGCTTTGGTATCCACATGTTTATTTCTTTTGTTTGCATTGGAACAACACAAAAAACAAAAACAAAAAAAAGCCAAATCTGATATTATTTTACATAGAACTCCAAAAATGGACTGGACAAAATGATTGGCAACTTTTCAAAATTGTAAGAAATAGTTGTATTTTAAGCATGTGATGCTCCTTTAATTTGTAATTTAACTCACCTGTAGCAAGTAACAGGTGCTGGCAATATAAAAAATCACACTTGCAGCCAGTTAAACTGGAGAAAAGTTGAATCAACCTTAGTGTTGTGTGTACCACACTGAGCATGGAGAAAAGAAAGAAGAGCAAATAACTCTCAGAAGATTTAAGAACCAAGATTGTGGAAAACTATTGGACAATCTCAAGGCCACAAGTCCATCACCAGAGATCCTTGTGCTTCTCTGACCGTTCATGAGTGACTATATCCATTCGGCCACCGTGTTCAAAGGAAAAGTCTGATCTACAAAATTTGCAAGCAGCATACCCCTTCCCATTCGAGCTGTCCTGGATGAACTGAAATTATTTTTTCCAATCATTTTGGAACTCGCAAGCCTACTTCTTCTTACTCGTCATCGCCAATGGCCATGACTGTCTCTTCTTCGTACTTCTGCTTCGTCTGTTATGTTTTTGGACTTACTACTTGCCGTAGTTTTGAAGCAATGCATGATGGGAATCCGGATGTTGTGTGTCAGTGTATTAACGTACCGGCTGGAATAAACACATGCTGGATAAACCTATGGATAACGGAGACATATATAATAGTCTCCTTTTCAGGTGAGAGAGGACGCTAAAGGCAGTGCCTTTAAAGGCCTACTGAAACCCACTACTACCGACCACGCAGTCTGATAGTTTATATATCAATGATGAAATCTTAACATTGCAACACATGCCAATACGGCCGGGTTAACTTACAAAGTGCAATTTTAAATTTCCCGCCACACTTCCGGCTCAAAACGCCTTTGGCGGATGACGTATGCGTGTGACGTAGCCAGTTTAACAGAGGTATGGCTTCCCCATTGAAGCCAATACGAAATAGCTCTGTTTTCATCTCATTATTCCACAGTATTCTGGACATCTGTGTTGGTGAATCTGTTGCAATTTGTTCATTGCATTATGGAGAAAGAAGCTGAGCAAGCAAAGAAGAAAGTCGGTGCGAAGCGGAGTATTTTGCGAGAGAAGTCAGCAACACAACACAGTCGGTGTTTCATTGTTTACATTCCCGAAAGATGCAGTCAAGATCGAAGAACTCGGACAACAGAGACTCTTACCAGGAGGACTTTGACTTCGTTGACAGACGCAGACGCGATACCGTGAGTACGCTTCCAACCATTTGATCGCTTGCTATAACTAGCTCGAGCTAGGAGCTAGGAGCTAGCATAACAAACACCTAGGTGTTTGTTATGCGGGATTAATTTGTGGCATATTAAATATAAGCCTGGTTGTGTTGTGGTTAATAGAGTATATATATGTCTTGTGTTTATTTACTGTTGTAGTCATTCCCAGCTGAATATCAGGTCCCACCCGCGCGCTTCCAAACATTTGATCGCTTGCCCGTACGTGCGTGGCATGTACGTAACTTTGGTTAAATATATAAGCTGTATGAACCTTGGGTTAGGCTAACGGTTCTTTGGGCTGAGTGAGTGTGTGTGTTGTGCAGGTGTTTGAATTGTATTGGCGGTTTTATGGACGGGATCCCGTCCATATACCGCTCGAGCTATAACTAGCTCGAGCTAGTAGCTAGTAGCTAGGAGCTAGCATAACAAACACCTAGGTGTTTTTATGTGGGATTAATTTGTGGCATATTAAATATAAGCCTGGTTGTGTTGTGGCTAATAGAGTATATATATGTCTTGTGTTTATTTACTGTTTTAGTCATTCCCAGCTGAATATCAGGTCACCCCCGGCACTCACAGCATCTTCCCTATCTGAATCGCTTCCACTCCCCACTAGTCCTTCACTTGCACTTTCCTCATCCACAAATCTTTCATCCTCGCTCAAATTAATGGGGAAATCGTCGCTTTCTCGATCCGAATCTCTCTCACTTCTGGCGGCCATCATTGTAAACAATAGGGAACTTTGCGTATATGTTCAATTGACTACGTCACGCTACTTCCGGTAGGGGCAAGCCTTTTTTTTATCAGATACCAAAAGTTGCGATCTTTATCGTCGTTCTATACTAAATCCTTTCAGCAAAAATATGGCAATATCGCGAAATGATCAAGTATGACACATAGAATAGATCTGCTATCCCCGTTTAAATAAAACAATTTCATTTCAGTAGGCCTTTAAGGCACGCCCCCAATATTGTCCGGCTGGAAATCAGGAGAAATTCGGGAGAATGGTTGTCTTGGAAGATTTTCGGGAGAGGCACTGAAATTCGTGAGTCTCCCGGAAAATTCGGGAGGGTTGGCAAGTATGGTTTAAATAAGGATTTTTTTTTTTTAAATTTCAAGATAATTGATCCACTCTTTTTGGTTAAGGACTAAAATAAACATGTTATTTAAATGTTTCTTTGTTAAGTTGCTCTATATTTGTTTCTTTTTTCTTTCTAAGTTTACTTCAGTGTTAATAAGGATACAATGTTATGCAGATGTGTACATATAAGGATTTAATAAACAAATGATGTGATTTATAGTCACGGCGGAAAGTGGGTTGGGCGCAAAAAGTTTTCTTCTTCCTGGGGTGGTAACAGAAAATAATTGAGAAGCAATGACTTATAGACTTCATAGGCCCATTCCAGACGGTTAATAATACATAGGTTAGTGTTTTTTATACCTACTATTGTTCTGTATGACTAATTTCAATTGATTAAACCTTTTGTAATGTTCCACACTACAAAATAATATAAGTTATATATTGACTAAGCATGTATGATTCATGTTCATATTGAATCATATTAGTATCAGTGTCAGCCAACACTCAAGGATATAATATCATTAAAATATCAGAAGTGAAAAAAGTTGTATCCGGACAACTATCATTTTATTCACATATTAATGTTATTTTTCATATAAATTTCTATACTTAGCTATCTTTCACATATTTTGTCTTCGTTTACTCGCTTAATAAAAGTACATTTGTGAAGACTTACCAGTCGTAACATGTAGTCCTGCAGGCTGTGAGGCGTCATTCCTTGCAGAGACTGAAAGGCTGCTGTTACTTTTGATCTGCTCTTGTTCAGCAAGTCCTGCACATGCATTGTGTGTTCAGTAAAACTGCTGACAAGGCACAAATAGGCTAGAAGGTACGATCAACTCACTACAAGCTCCTCATTGCTTTTGGTATTCAAAGAGTCCACGCTGAGTTGTAGTGGAGTGCTGGCAGTGTTGGACTATAACGCAACAGATTGAGGTTATCATATTATCAAATAAAAATAAGATGATGTCGTTACCTCAGCCTGAAATTCTGCCCAAGCATCTTTGCGTTCTGCCTCAGTGAGCTCTTCTTCTTGTTTATGGTCCAGCAGAGATTCATGTTCATGGTAGCTGACAATGTGGTCTTTGCACTTCTCCAAGAGGAGTGCCAGGATTTGATCCTGACAACACACACACACACACACACATTAACTCACTTTTATGATTAATAATAAATAATGATCGAATAGTAAACACCTTTGGCAAATCAGAGGTCTTTCTCTTGTTTTTCCTGGAATGAGGGTCGCCCAGCAGGTCAGGTTCAAACGTGTAAAGCTCCGTCAGTTCAGAAAGTGTGAAGTGTCTCTCGATCTGCTGCTGATCCACCACTCGATACGACAACGACTGTTTGGTCACCTGGCGGTCATAAATCTTCTCCTCCATCGTGCCCTGCAGCTCCAACACAAACACTAACATTACAATATTTGTCTGACATTCATTTGGTTATGAGTCATACACATGATGGATGGATGGATGGATGGATGGATGGATGGATGGATGGATGGATGGATGGATGGATGGATGGATGGATTGATAAATGGATGAAGAGAGGGAGGGATTGAGTTCATTTTGATTTATTTTTTAATTAATGACATATTGGATTGATAAATGGATGAAGACAGGGAGGCATTGAGTTCATTTTGATTTATTGTTCAATTAATTGACTTATTAACTATCAGCCCAGGCCTACTATTGTATTAAAGGCCTACTGAAACCCACTACTACCGACCATGCAGTCTGATAGTTTATATATCAATGATGAAATCTTAACATTGCAACACATGCCAATACGGCCGGGTTAACTTATAAAGTGCAATTTTAAATTTCCCGCTAAACTTCCGGTTGAAAACGTCTATGTATGATGACGTATGCGCGTCACGTCAATAGTTAAACAGAAGTATTCGGACACCATTGAATCCAATACAAAAAAGCTCTGTTTTCATCTCAAAATTCCACAGTATTCTGGACATCTGTGTTGGTGAATTGTTTTGCAATTTTTTTAATGAACAATGAAGACTGCAAAGAAGAAAGTTGTAGGTGGGATCGGTGTATTAGCGGCTGGCTGCAGCAACACAACCAGGAGGACTTTGACTTGGATAGCAGACGCGCTATCCGACGCTAGCCGCCGACCGCACGGATGATGGGGTGAAGTCCTTTGTTCTTCCGTCGATCGCTGGAACGCAGGTGAGCATGGGTGTTGATGAGCAGATGAGGGCTGGCTGGCGTAGGTGGATAGCAAATGTTTTTAGCATAGCTCTGTGAGGTCCCGTTGCTAAGTTAGCTTCAATGGCGTCGTTAGCAACAGCATTGTTAAGCTTCGCCAAGCTGGAAAGCATTAACCGTGTATTTACAGGTCCATGGTTTAATAGTATTGTTGATTTTCTGTCTATCCTTCCAGTCAGGGGTTTATTTATTTTGTTTCTATCTGCATTTAAGCACGATGCCATCACGTTAGCTCCGTAGCTAAAGTGCTTCGCAGATGCATTGTCGTAGAGATAAAAGTCACTGTGAATGTCCATTTCGCGTTCTCGACTCTCATTTTCAAGAGGATATAGTATCCGAGGTGGTTTAAAATAAAAATCTGTGATCCACAATAGAAAAAGGAGAGAGTGTGGAATCCAATGAGCCAGCTTGTACCTAAGTTACGGTCAGAGCAAAAAAAGATGCGTCCTGCACTGCACTCTAGTCCTTCACTCTTATGTTCCTCATCCACGAATCTTTCATCCTGGCTCAAATTAATGGGGTAATCGTCGCTTTCTCGGTCCGAATCGCTCTCGCTGCTGGTGTGGGGAAATGTGAGGAGCCTTTCAACTTTTTACGTCACACTACTTCCGGTACAGGCGAGGCTTTTTTTTATCAGCGACCAAAAGTTGCGAACTTTATCGTCTTTCTCTACTAAATCCTTTCAGCAAAAATATGGCAATATCGCAAAATGATCAAGTATGACACATAGAATGGATCTGCTATCCCCGTTTAAATAAAAAAAAATCATTTCAGTAGGCCTTTAAATGTTGTAATGCCTCTAGACATAAAAGATCAGAGAGAGGCAACTTCCTTATGCTGCTGTATTGACATCATCAGCTCGTGAGCTGCTTTCTTGCCTTGGAGCTCGTGAAATTAAATTCTAGATTATAAATCATGTCTTTCACCTTGACACTAAATTGATGTAGACATAAATTGAAAAGTTGGTCAACCTTGACAGCGAAATAGCAAAAAAGACTCGAAAATATACTTCGTTTCACCCCTTTTTCTTTGCGAGGATTATGAGTCATTTGTCAAAATAACGGGACTATATCAACATTCTATTAGTCGGTATCCCAATGTACCGTATTTTTCGGAGTATAAGTCACTCCGGAGTATAAGTCGCACCGGCCGAAAATGCATACTAAAGAAGAAGAAAACATATATAAGTCGCACTGGAGTATAAGTCGCATTTTTTGGGGAAATTTATTTGATAAAACCCAACACCAAGAATAGACATTTGAAAGGCAATTTAAAATAAATAAAGAATAGTGAACAACAGGCTGAATAAGTGTACGTTATATGACGCATAAATAACCAACTGAGAACGTGCCTGGTATGTTAACGTAACATATTATGGTAAGAGTCATTCAAATAACTATAACATATAAAACATGCTATACGTTTACCAAACAATCTGTCACTCTTAATTGCTAAATCCGATGAAATCTTATACGTCTAGTCTCTTGCGTGAATGAGCTAAATAATATTATTTGATATTTTACGGTAATGTGTTAATAATTTCACACATAACTCGTTCCTGAGTATAAGTCGCACCCCCGGCCAAACTATGAAAAAAACAGCGACTTATAGTACGAAATATACGGTATATGTTTGTTGGCTCTCATGAAGTCTGCAGTGAGTAGTAATTAGTGATGTTGTCAAGAGAAAAAGCAAACATGATGCGTTTTTGAAATGAATGCGCCACCGTATGCTTAAAATGAGCAAAATATGTAGATATTAGATGTTATTATGAATGTGCATGTTACTACATTACATATATACTTACATCGTGTATATAAAATGATGGTGGAGGTGTTTAAATGCTTTAAGCGCTTTATAGGCAGAATACAGCAACTGCCATAGGCTCCACTGTAAGCCAACTTTTGCTCGCTTTTCTTTACCAGTTAGAATGCATAAAAAAAGGAAAAAAAATTGGTGTGCTTGTCCTACAAGAGTTTTTTTAATGATAGGCAAAATTCCCCAAAGAAGTGCAGTTCTCCTTTAATTTTGGCAAAATACATTGGACATTTACCGTTTTTTAATGACCTGCGAAAGTGTAGATATGTATAGATAATAGATACATTCACGGTTTCATTAACTTGATAAGATAAAGATACAATAAAAGGAGAAACGGTAAAAAAAGGAATAGCATAATATAATAAAATAATTATAAACTGCTTAAAAACTTGAGATAAACAGTCGCTCTAATATTCATGAAAAAACATACCAGCTATGCTACAACAAAATGTTGTTGACATGTCATTATGACAAAGTGATTAAGGATTGATTGATTGATAAAAATTACATTTGCAACAAATGTCAAAACTTTACTCAAACATAAAAAATCTATACATCTAAAAAGCTTGACATGAGTTAATTGTTGGGAAATGTATTTAAAACTATTATTTGTCCTTTATTTTGTATATGTTATTATCATATTTTTAAAATCATATAAAACAAATCAGTTATAATTCAACCATTAAAATACACTGGCAGGCCACAATATGTCATATATTAATATATTTAGGTATATCAACACAATATTGTCATCCGATGAATGATAACCACAATGTACTAATGTTGCCACTACACACTGTACTCATTTATCATACCTGTCAGCCTGTCATGCCATAGTTTAGATATGACGACATCATATTTGTAAGTGATCAAAGCTGTGAGCTCACCTGGGCCAGGAAGCGATACACAAACACTTGCTTGGTCTGTCCAAAGCGATACACCCGATAGATACTCTGAATGTCATTAGACGGATTCCACGAGGCATCAAAGATGATCACTCTGTTGGCCGCCACCAGGTTGATGCCCAGTGAGCCTGCTCTCGTTGAGATGAGGAACAAGCGACCACTAAGCGGACAGAAAAATTCCGCCATAAGTATAAAGTCGCCTCACGATATTCTCATGTACAGGAGTCCATTGGGCTTTGATTCAAAACGATTCTTGATTAAAAAACCATACCTTTTAATAAAATTGGGTGCCAGTTCTATGATTAACTGCATTCCTCCATGAAATACATAAACAGCTGTGATAAATAAATAAATAATAATAATAAATATTACTTTAAATAAAACTGGTTTTGTTGTATAAAATTCTACCTAATAATGTATTAAAGTAAAATACAAAAATTCTACCCAATTTCTTAAAGTCAAATACAAATAAGGAAAAAAGGAGAAGTATCCCACACTTCTCTTTTGTAAAGTAAATCTGTACAGCAGAAATGGGCATTTATATCAACAATATGATTTGCCTGTGTGGCTAGACAGCAGAGATTAAAAACTTCTTTTTTTTTTTAAACTGATTTAAAAAAAATTGTAATTGATTAAGAATCGTTACAAATAAGAGCCCCAATATTTTTTTGGACACCCCTAGTCGTTCATACAAACAAATAATGTCAGATCAACTGTACCGTGGATTGGTCTGGTTATTGAAGTGATCCGACCATTTCTTCCGTAACACAGCAGTGGTGCAGCCATCCAGACGGTAGTAATCAACGTTTTTAATCCAGCTTCCCACTGTCAACAAAAACAGAAGCATGTAATCAATACATGATTCAAGTATCTGTTAGAACAGTGATTCTTAAACTGTGGTATGTGGGCTTTATGTAGTGGTATGCCAAGGAATCACTTGATTGAAGTACGGTTTCATTTTCCTATATTCAAACACAGTGTTACTGTTTAACCTGTGTGTATTGTTAAAGGGGCCAGAAAAACTAAATATACTTGTTAAATAAAACATCTGCCTTGTTTTTAATGAACACGTAAGCCTACTATGATATTGTATTTTAATAGATAGATAGATAGTACTTTATTGATTCCTTCAGGAGAGTTCCTTCAGGAAAATTAAAAAAATAATGTTGGTCATTGTGGTGGTACTTGGAGAGCCAAGTGTTTTCTGAAGTGGTACTTGGTGGAAAAAGTTTGAGAACCACTGAGTTAAACCATAATACCCTTTGATGAGTCAATTTTTCTGTGATGAGCAGCCATCAGGAAGTCCTCAATCAGGTCTAATGAGATCAAGGACTGACTGAAGACAAGTCTATGAAAGACAAAAAGTAGTGTATGTGAAGGAATAATGTTTCGAGAGTTGTAGGGTGAGAAAAGACACCTACACTTTGTCACCCAGCTCTTCAGCCTTCCTCAGGATCTCAAACAAGAGCACCATCTTGCCTGAGTGCTCCAGGATTTTGGCGTCCGCTTGAGAGAGCAGATTTTGGAACCAGCACTGACCTAAAAGGCAAGCCGCATGAGCAGAATGTTTGCAAGGTGTTGCTCTAATTACGCAATATCACTACCTCCTGATGCCGCATCAGCTGTGACGATGGTCGGGCCAATCCAGGCGCTCCTCGCACTTGGTCCGCTGAAGCAAGCAGAGTGAATCAAGTGTGTGACCTAACTTTTTAACAACCTATACACAAATGTCACTCAATCAAAGAAATACTATAAAATTAAATAGTGCAGTTCAATGGGGTACTTATTTGAGCAGCTTTTTTTAACCCAAAAGTTATCCAAACCTTTTGACATTCAAAAAAATCTAAGGATGTGGGAGACATTTTGACCTGCCAATTTTGTAAAAAAATGTAAAATAAAATAAATATATAAAAATATATATTTTTAGATTTGAACTTTGATTAATCTCAATAAATTACTGTCTAGCACAATTTAAACCGCAATATTTTGACACACATGTAATTATTGTCAGGATGTTATTGCTTGTATTCTGACACATGACTTCCTCCCGGAAGTGAAAACCAGTGGTGGTCAACCAAGCCAAGATGGCTGTTGTACAGCAAGCAGCGTGCAAACTATCTGAGTACAAAAGAGGCTTAAATCTTCTTGCAAATAGTAGATACGAGCAAAAAATCCAACTATGCAATGGAATAGATCCCTAAACTTTATCAAAAAAAGATTTGTTGAGGTGATATCAAGGATTACATCAGTCGTGTTCCCAGACATATCGAACTATTGCGCTTCAGACGCCATTCTACACGACAAAACAGATGAAAACTTGAAAAAGTATGGAGGTCTACAACTTCTTTGTGTGTGGCTGGGTCAAGGAAATTGCTATCAAGACTCTCCCAAATTAAAATGCATAATTTTTCCTCGGGTAAGGTTGCATTTCATGATTTAACTTTGCGTCTAATGATGTTTGTTGCTGTTGCACGCGCCGTTTACGAGTCTATCAAAATATAACTGTAGATGTCAACAATGTGTACGTGCTGAAAGCTTCATTTATGATTGTTTCCTTAGGTAAAAGTTTAACTCTTTTAGGTTTTGCTCACATTTGCTTTCTTTTATTTAGACTCTACGAGTTGGTACTTTTCGAGACACTCGTAGTAAACGTGTTTAAAAAATACAAATAATATCAAGATAATACTTTAATGGGGGATAATAAACGTTAAAAGTATATCAAACAAACCTGCGAACGGATCACTGCAAACTCATCCATTCTTCAACTCCCTTGGACTGGAGTGTGATGCATGCTTTGCTTCGTCGTTTGTAAAATCTTGCACTCTTCCGACATTTTTGATTACCTTTTAAGGCACTCTGAAAAAATGTTTATCCTTTTCGCGATTTGAATGATTTGTACAGCCGAAAACAACACAAGCAGAGGGCATTTGGCGCCTTATACCCATTGAGAACAAAGCTAGCTTGACCACCACGCATATTTAGTGGTCGGGACGTGAGCCGGACGTGACGTCAGTAAAATACAAGCAATACATGAACATTTTAAAAATGTTTTTCTTAAATGCACGTAAAAACTTTTGTTCAAAACTTCCGGTTGGCTTGTATTTTGAGTAAAATTTGCAGGGGTATTTGCATTGGTCTGAATGTATAACTTGCACAACCTTTCATGTCACCACCCGTGGTCAAGGGTAAGGAGAAATAAAATGAAAAAATAATAACAGTCAAAATAAAATGTGTGATTAATCTACATTTACACATGATAAATGCAATATGTTTTTGTGATTAATAGTATGACTTAACACATTAACTTTGACATTCCTATATCATATATACATATACTACATATATTTAAAGACAAAGCTTACATTTTTATTTTAGGTATTAGTTTAACCATTACAACTATTTATCTTTACATTGTGCATTTTTGCTCCATTTTTCTCATTTTTGCCAGTTGTTGTTGTAGATAGTTGATCCATCACCCCCTTGTTATGTTTGATATACAGTGCTGTAAAGCGTTTTATATTGTGTTCAAAGTGTACAAATTTTTACTAAAATATGGACTTTTGCAGAGTCTGGAACTCATTATTCATGCCATATTTCTACAATGTGGAAAAACAAGTTCCGGGCTGCACTTTGGACACGCCTGTAATAGATGATGTCACTGGTCTCACCTTTCTATGGAGTCTCTATTTTGCTGCACAGCTCCACCTCCAGTGAGATTCTTCTTTTCTAAACGTCCCTGTAACTAAAAGGTGAAATATTTTTTTGTACCTAAAAAAAATAATTTTTGGGCGTGACTTGTTTGCTGCTTTACCTTCTTTTCTTTGGCTTTATGGGTGAGCTGAAGGCACCAAGGGTGGGTCCAAACACGGCCGAGTACTTGAAAATCTTTAAACAGGTTTGCACCAATTTTAACCTTTTCTTTGCCAATCTGGCCGCTCATACCTGAGAAGAAACACAGCTATTTTCACTACTCAATAACAAATCAATAATCTGCATAGATCACAAAAATCTATTTGAAACATATAAAATATAAAAATAAAAAAATAAATAAAATAAAAAAAATAAAAAAATGTTTTAGCATTTGTATAACGTTCCAAAATATTTTTTTTTGGTTTTAATTTATTTTCGAACATGTATACAATTATATCCATCCATCCATTTTCCACCACTTGTCCCTTTCGGGGTCGCGGGGCGTGCTGGAGCCTATCTTACATACACATCATATAGTTTACATATTTACAATTCTCAACATGTGCGAAAGGGAGTAGGAAGAAGCCCAATTTATTTAATCCTACACCTTTTCCAATACATAGCAACTTAGTAGCACATATGTTCACTTCCTGTCCTCATTTTGTAACATAATTTACATCAATGAAATACAACAGATCCCTTAATGGTTAAGTCAGTTATGATTTACGTATGAGATGAATAATCATCTTATTTTCCATAAAGTTAAAGATGTTAATCAAAATGATTCTTCCTTGTACTTTCTAAACACTGAGTTTGAGCAGCCTCTTACTGGATCATATTAGTACATGCTAAAGGTATTAAGTGTTGTACATACATACAAATGTTTTAAGTTAGGTTTCTCTCGAAGGTTATATTTCTTCTCTTTGTTTGACAAAAATTGTTGTACATTTTTGGGTAGCAGGTTATAGTTTACTTTATATATACTTTTAGCTGTTTGAAAATGCACCAAATCAATTTCAATTATTTTGATTCAATAAATAAAGGGTTTGTATGTTCTCTATATCCAACATTAAGTATTATTCTAACTGATCGTTTTTGTAACATGGTTAGTGAATGAAGTGTACTTTTGTAGTTATTTCCCCATATTTCTGTGCAGGTATGGTAACACTAGTGAGCAATAGAGTGATTTTTTGTCTAATACATATTTTGCTTTGTTCATTATAGAAATATTTCTTGCCACTTTATGTTGTATATTTTTACATCAGATTTCCATTTCATTTTCTCATTCATTATAACCCAAACATTTTTTATTTGTTTTACTCTCCGTCTGTTGTTTTGTTTGACTTTCTCTTGTACTGTTATCGAATAACATCATTTTAGATTTACTGATATTTAAAGATTGTCTGTTTTTGTCAAAACATCTCTTTAATTTGTTAATTTCTTCTATTATTTGTATCAGCTTATGTGTGTTATCTCCTGAACAAAACGCAGTTGTGTCGTCTGCAAAGAGTACTAACTTTAAGTTTTTTGGTAAATTTACAAATGTTTATATAGAGGTTAAACAAGTTTGGGCCCAGTATTGATTCCTGGGGTACACTGCAAGATATTTCTAACTCTGTTGATGTATTTTCCCCTAGCTTCACATATTGCCTCCTGTTGGTTAAGCAGATAATAATCCAATTCTATACCAATCCTCTGATTCCTTACTATTTGTTGATTATGGTATTGTGGTTAATTGTGTCATATTCACATGTGTCATTGTGTGTATTTTAACACAATTGCATATAATCTTCTGCAATTAAGATGGGTAATTGACTGTTTATTGTTGGAATTAATGTTGGTTTTGTTGATGTTCTCATTCATCCAGGTAATTGTATTCTCAGCGCATTCAATCGATCCCAACTGGATTGTTTGGTTTGTCTTAAAAGATGTTTTGCTTCTCATCCAAGTAGGCGTCATCAGTTCATGCTCACAGACTTAGATTGGTCAGATCTAGTCTTAGACTTAAATTAGTCAGATCTAGCCTGGTGGCTGGTGCCAAAACCCCAAGTATTTATACTCCAACACCAGGAGGGTGCTACAACTGAATGGAATTTATCATTATAATGCTACCATGGGCGGTTCCAACGATTTTGGGCTGATTACTTTGGCTGTCTTCAGTGTTCAATTTAATTTGAAGAATATTTTGCAGTCAGTGGTCCATGTTTGTTGTATTTTACTTTTTTTTGTTGTTGTATTTGTTTTTCTTTTTTTTTTAGGGTGCGTGCTTTCCTGGCTATATTTCCGTTAGACCTTATTAAATGTTCATTTATACAAACATCTGCTCCTTTTAGCTTTCTTCCTTGTTTTAATAATGGATTAATGGATTAGATTTATATAGCGCTTTTCGAGACACTCAAAGCGCTTCACAGAGAAGTGAGAACCCATCATTCATTCACACCTGGTGGTGGTAAGCTACTTTCATAGCCACAGCTGCCCTGGGGTAGACTGACTGAAGCGTGGCTGCCAATTTGCGCCTACGGCCTTTCGACCACCACCTATCATTCATCATTCATTCACCGGTGTGAGTGGCACCGGGGGCAAGGGTGAAGTGTCCTGCCTAAGGACACAACAGCAGACTTGTGTTGCGTGTAACTGGTATAACTCTTTCCTTTCTCCCCCCCCCACCGTCGCCGGCTATCGCCCATGCAAACGAGTGTGGATTCCGGTCACAATGACGTCATTCATTTTGGAGTATTGTTCCAATTCCACCACTCTTTATGTTAGTTCCCGCTCTTGTCTGTGATTCTGGACGCGTAGATATTTTCCCGCACTTGTTTGTCCTTTTCGTCATTCTGGACACGTAGATATTTTACCTCCTCCACCAGCTCCCTTTTTCTTTGTTACTATTTCTGTGCTGTTTCTTACGGAGTCCCTAAGGGGACATGGAGGGAAAAAATCTTTTGCGAGATCTTGCAATACTTTTTGTGAGATCTCGCAAAAAGGTTTCTTTCCTATGTCAGTGAACCGGAAGTATAACAGACACAGCGATGGTGAACCGGAAGTGAAACACACAAAGCGATGGAGGAGCCTACCCATCATCCGTGGGAGAAGTTTATTGATTTCTATTTTAGTATTGGCCTAACATATCAAGACATCAAATTGTATTATGGTCCAACAATAGAGCACAGATGATAGGCTCCCGCATGCTCCCGCTCCTCCATTGCTGTGTCTGTTCTACTTCCGGTTCACCATCGCTGTGTCTGTTTTACTTCCGATTCACTGACATAGGAAAAAAACCTTTTGCGAGATCTAGCAAAAAACATTGCGAGATCTCGCAAAAAGTATTGCGAGATCTCGCAAAACATCCATGTCCCTTTAGGGGCTCCGTAGTTTCTTAATGGCTGTCACCTCTGCCGTCAAAAAATCCAGCGCTCTCCTTAACTCCTCACTTTCCTTGGCTGAGAGCGCCTTCTTTGGCCCCATCTTTGGCCCCATCTTTGGCCTCGTCACCGCCGCTGGGCTGTTTGCTCGCTTACTGGGACTACCGCTGCAGTAGCTCATCGGCTGGGGCGCCTTCAGTGTCGCCCGCCGGTCCACGTTCTGCAGTAGCTCACCGGCTCGGTCGCGCCTCTTGTGTCGCCCGCTGGTCCAACCGCTGGAGTAGTTCATCAACTACGCTGCGCCTACAGTGTCGCCTCCTGGTCCACCCGCCGCAGTAGCCTGCCAGCTGACTCACACCTACTGTGTCGCTCCGAGGTCTCGCCACTTCACCAAGCCATGACGTTTGTTAACTTGAAAAAAGGTTGATCCAGTTGGTGGAAAAAATTTGGTTGTCTCGCTCTGTCTCGCACTGTTCTCTCGCTCATCGTTCGGCTCTATTGGCCACGTTGATAATTTATAAGTCCTTCCATTTTTCAATATGCTGGCCCTTTGTGCAACATTTGGACATTCCTACTTTCGAGGAAACATGTGCTTATTTCTAACATCACAGTTTATGTTGAAAAAGGTGATAAAGCTACCTAAAAATGTTCAGTCATTTTTTGTGTTAAATTTAGGGATGTAACTTAATTAAAATAACATATCACAGTTATTATAACCAAAATGATCATGGTTATTATTATCGCGGTATTGTTGAATGTGCCCAAAAAGTACTTGCACACACGGAAATCTTTTTAGCAAGATCTTTTTTTTTTTTACATAACTAAAACAAATAGACACAATTAGAAAACCCACTACTTTGCATTTTTTTGTGTTTATTATGCTTCACTTTTTAGTTATAGTACTTTATCTGTTTTAATGGCAAGGCTTTTGTTTTAAATATTGGTTTGTACTGTAGCACTTTAACATTTAATTAAATGAAAAGTGCGCAACAAATCCAATGTATTATTATTATATATTATTTCTGGTGGGCGTTGTGGCGTCCTGCTCTGTTTAGTGTAAAAAATTGTGAATATCTTAGTTGCTCAGACAGCAATGTGTTTATATACGTTGAGATTGGAGTATGTCATTTCTTAGTGGGTAAAGACTTTTACGTCTCTTGTTTTTATGTTATCATTTAAGCTAGCAATCTCGCGCCAGTCAGTTTGTGAGTTTATCAAAGTGCGGTTATCATACCAATTTTTTGATGATTATAATTCAAAATGGTATTAGTAACCATCTGCGAGTTTTACCGCGGTTATCATTATTACTTTTTATCGTTACATTCCTAGTGTCAATCATGCACTTTTCAATTGATTTGACATTGGTATCAATGATTTCTTAGTAGAATAAAGTCTTTGCATCATCCATACATCCACTTTGCATCTAAAAAAAAAAAAGACTTGCCAAGAAACAAAAAAAAGGCCAAATAGTTCAATATGATGGACATCAATATGGTAGAGTAAGGTTACTGATATTGGCAAAGTTAGCGGCGACATCTCGCTAACTTTGATACATTCAGAGTGGATGTTTTCTGTAAGGCAAACTCTGCTTTCACAATGTCATGCTCATAGATGTATATTTTCATTATGTGAAAACATTTAGCTCTGAGCCTCAGGTCTTATTTTAGACAATTATTGATAAATATTGATCGTACTCACCGCTGACATGATGTAGGTAGTGGCTGTACAACTTATACTGCAAAAGGGACACCCTAACTGCAACCACATACTCATGCTTGGGAGGCAGAAACTGAGTCAGCTCTGAGTAATCTCTTCTCTGGAGGAAAAAAAGAGCTTTAGCGAATACTGGAGTGAGAATAAATAATATCATCTAAAATATGACACTCCTTACTTGCACGCATCTTTTCAACATAGCATGGAGGACATGTGCCCGCCTCTTCATGATGCGGACGTCTTTTGGTGTGGAGTCAGCACACTGGCCATTCTGTATTGGGTTGACAAAGCGGTTTCGGAACTCCCCCGATGAGCCCAGAAGGTTCCGCTTGATGAAGTTGACCATGCAGTGGTCTGCAGAGATAGAAGAAAAAAAAACTACATGAGCAATACCAATAACAGTTAAGCAGTCATAGAGTTGCAAACGTACACTCTATCAGGTTGTTTTGCAAAGGCGTGCCAGTAAGAACCACTCTTCGCTGCGTCTTTACAGCATTCAGGGCTTTGGATATACTGGAGGTGTCATTGCGCAGAATGTGCCCTTCATCACACACCACTAAGTCTGGACCTGAATAGATGACACAGCTGAGAAAACCTACTTAGAGTGAAAATGAAAGAAACTTAAGTCATAGTATCCTTCAAGTACCTGGATCCACCAGTATGCGCTTAAACTCCGCCTTTAACTCCACATTGTCAAGTTTAGTGGATAGTGACAGGTTTCTGTACATTTCGTAGCCCATTATCATCACACCTCCAATAGTGTGCCAGGTCTGCAGAGCTCGGAGTCGCTCAGTTGAATTCTTAATTGTGGCCAGCTCAATAACCTGTAACATATTCTGTTTGAACATAACCCGCATTAAATATTTAGGATGAGACGTGCATTCAATCACCTACCCTAACCTCGTCCTTCCCCAACTTTTTCTGCCATTTGCTGAACTCGTTAATCCAATTAAGGACTGTGTTAAGAGGACACACAACCAGGGCAGTTTTGAAATGTAGGTTCTTCGACAGCAACACTGTGTGAAGGAAGGTAACCACCTACAAAAAAGGGAGAAACATCAAATCTATTACAAATGTTGATCGATTATTAAGACAATATGAATGGTCGACCCATCTGAAAATATGCTGGTAAATGTGGATGCCCGTCTTGGTTGGGGCCTGCTAGGTCTAGTGTCCGTGTCTATCGTGGCAGCTCAGTGTGCTGCATAATATGCTGCAGTGTTGCAAGGCTGATCTCCTTTTTTTTTTTTATATCACTTTTTTTTTCTTCTTCTTCATCCTCTTCCCTCGGGGGGAGGATCCACCAAGGCAGTTGCTGGATGTTTCATCTCTATCGTTAGGGTCCCTGCAGGTGGGGTGGGTGGTTCCCGTGGCACCGTGCTTGGTGGTCTTGCAACGGCCGACTTGTGTTGGGTAGCCTGGGGCGGGCCCTGCCGTGCGCGCCACACTTATCCATGTTTGGCACATTTTAGCTGCTTGATTGCAAAACTTTAAGAAGGTTGTCACGAAAATAAACAAGGTAGAAGTCAAAACTTTCACATACTTATAATATCCATATTTTTTCATAGTTTGGCCGTGGGTGCGACATATACTCCGGAGCGACTTATGTGTGAAATTATTAACACATTACCGTAAAATATCAAATAATATTATTTATCTCATTGGCGTAAGAGACGAAGCAAATGGCAGCAATCGTCACACACACGTCAACAATCGTCACTCACACGTCAACCAATAAGAATTCGGCGGGGGAGGGTCATGGCAGAAGTGCATTGTGGGTCATAAGATGCTAACTGTTATATGCTATATGCTACTGCCGTAGCTATTAAAATGGATCACATCAACATTGGCTGTAACTTATAAAAACTGAGAAAGGCTGAACTAAAATGGCACCGAAAAGTAAATCATATACTGCAGATTACAAGCTGGATGTAGTGAAATATGCAGCAGAGAACGGCGATCGAGCAGCAGAAAGAAAGGACATACCAGAGGCGACACCGGGGAGCAAGATTTCATCGGATTTAGCGATCGGGAGTGACAGATTGTTTGGTAAACGTATAGCATGTTCTATATGTTATAGTTATTTGAATGACTCTTGCCATGATGTGTTGCGTTAACATACCAAGCACGTTCTCAGTTGGTTATTTGTGCGTCATATGGCGTACACTTATTCAGCCTGTTGTTCACTATTCTTTATTTATTTTAAATTGCCTTTCAAATGTCTATTCTTGGTGTTGGATTTTATCAAATAAATTTCCCCCAAAAATGCGATTTATGTATGTTTTTTCCTTCTTTATTGTGCATTTTCGGCCGGTGCAACGTATACTCTGGAGCGACTTATAGTCCGAAAAATACGGTAGTCATACTAGAGCGGTGTCAAATAAAAAATGGCAACCATGGTGAGATCCCAAACTTCTCGAAGACATGCTGCTTTTTTTATTCATTCGCTCCTCATCTGTTTCACCGTCACAAGCTCCGGAATTTGCATGCACGCTGCACGTTTAAAAAAACAAATCTATTTTCATAATCGTGAGAGGCCGTAATCAAAATTTTAAATTTGATTAATTGTCCAGCCCTAACTTCTGGGGCATTTGTCATGGTGCATCAGTGCCCTTTTTGGCTACAATCACATTAAGTCTGCATGATTATGGCCTAAGTAATTATCACAATTGTTTTTATCAATATATATATTATAATTATTAATCATGATTACCCATTGTTAGGTAGGGGGTGAACGTGACATCATAATGTAATTTGTAATAAACTAGTCTAATAGGCTAAATAAACATTATCCAAATTTTTAAAGACCAATTTTTGTGGTTTTGTTCATTATTAGCATTAACATGTCAGCGTTTGCTCATTAAATTATGCCTTTAGCTCTATTTTTCAGTCTCTAAGAATTCACGATTCCGTGATTGCAAATTCAACCAATACCCGGCAATAAGCGCACCCTCGCAACTTTGTCCATTACCCGTAACTTCTGCGGATATATTGGCTAATCAGCGCCATTTTTGCCAATCAAATTTTGTGTGGTGATCAAATGTGCACGTCGACTGTCCAAACCAAGGGTAGTCCAAACTTTTTGACTTGGGCCGCATTGGGATATATATATATATATATATATATATATATATATATATATATATATATATATATACATATATATATATATATATATATACACACACACAGGACTGTCTCAGAAAATTAGAATATTGTGATAAAGTCCTTTATTTTCTGTAATGCAATTAAAAAAACAAAAATGTCATACAGTACATTCTGGATACATTACACATCAACTGAAATATTGCAAGCCTTTAATTATTTGAATATTGCTGATTATGGCATTTAGCTTAAGAAAACTCAAAAATCGTATCTCAAAAAATTATAATATTTCCTCCGACCAAGTAAAAAAAAAAGATTTATGACAGCAAAACAAAATCAAACATTTGAAAATGTCAATTAATGCACTCAGTACTTGGTTGGGAATCCTTTTGCATGGATTACTGCACCAATGCGGCGTGGCATGGAGGCAATCAGCCTGTGGCATTGCTGAGGTGTTATGGATGTCCAGGATGCTTCAATAGCGGCCTTTAGCTCTTTTGCATTATTGGGTCTGGTGTCTTTCAGCTTCTTCTTCACAATACCCCACAAATTCTCTATGGGGTTTAGGTCAGGGGAGTTGGCAGGCCAATCGAGGACAGTAATGCCATGGTCAGTACACCAGTTACTCCCCAAACCATTGCTGACTGTGGGAACTTCACACTAGATTTCAAGCAACTTGGATTTTGCTCCTCTCCAGCCTTCCTCCTGACTCTAGCACCTTGACTTCCAAATGAAATACAAAACTTGCTTTCGTCTGAAAACAAGACTCTGGACCACTCTGCAACTCTCCAGTGCTTCTTTTCCATAGCCCAAGTCAGACGCTTCTAGAGATTTTAGAGCACTACATGCTTCCATCTGTTGAAAAGCTCTATGGAGATGATGATTTCATTTTCCAGCATGATCTGGCACCTGCCCACAGTGCCAAAACCACCAGTAACTGGTGTACTGACCATGGCATTACTGTCCTCGATTGGCCTGCCAGCTCCCCTGACCTGAACCCCATAGAGAATTTGTGGGGTATTGTGAAGAAGAAGCTGAAAGACACCAGACCCAATAATGCAAATGAGCTAAAGGCCGTTATTGAAGCATCCTGGGCATCCATAACACCTCAGCAATGCCACAGGCTGATTGCCTCCATGCCACGCCGCATTGATGCAGTAATCCGTGCAAAAGGATTCCCAACCAAGTACTGAGTGCATTAATTGACATTTTCAAATGTTTGATTTTGTTTTGCTCTTATAAATCTTTTTTTTTAATTGGTCTGAGGAAATATTGTAATTTTTTGAGATACGATTTTTGCCTTTTCTTAAGCTGTATGCCCTGATCAGCAATATTCAAATATTAAAAGGCATGCAATATTTAAGTTGATGTGTAATGAATCCAGAATGTATGAGATTTTTGTTTTTTTAATTGCATTACAGAAAATAAAGGACTTTATCCCAATATTCTAATTTTCTGAGACAGTCCAGTGTATATATATATATATATATATATATATATATATATATATATATATATATATATATATGTCTTAATTAGATTATCCAAAAAAATAGTGCTCGATACCGTGGTAGAGCGTAATATGTATGTGTGGGAAAAAAAATCACAAGACTATTTCATCTCTACAGGCTTGTTTCATGAGTTTCCTCAATCATCAGGAGATCAATCTCACACATATATATATATATATATATATATATATATATATATATATATATATATATATATATATATATATATATATATATATATATATTTCCTGAGGGAACTCTCCTGAAGGAATCAATAAAGTACAAATCTATCTATGAAGTTAGTACGTTGTGTAAATGGTAAATAAAAACAGAATACAATGATTTGCAAATCCTTTTCAACTTATATTAACTTGAATACACTGCAAAGACAAAATATTTAATGTTAGAACTGAGAAACTTTTTTTTTTTTTGCTAATAATCACTAAATCAGAATTTAATGGCAGCAACACATTGCAAAAAAGTTATCACAGGGGCATTTTTACCACTGTGTTACATGGCCTTTCCTTTTAACAACACTCAATAAACGTTTGGGAACTGAGGAGACCAATTTTTGAAGCTTTTCAGGTGGAATTCTTTCCCATTCTTGCTTGATGTACAACTTAAGTTGTTCAACAGTCTCCGTTGTGGTATTTGACGCTTCATAATGCGCCACACATTTTCAATGGGAGACAGGTCTGGACAACGGGCAGGCCAGTGTAGTATCTGCACTCTTTTACTACGAACCCCCGCTGTTGTAACGCGTGCAGAATGTGGCTTGATATTGTCTTGCTGAAATAAGCAGGGGCGTCCATGAAAAAGACCTTGCTTGGATGGCAACATATGTTGCTCCAAAACCTGTATGTACCTTTCAGCCTTAATGGTGCCTTCACAGATGTGTAAGTTACCCATATCTTGGGCACTAATACACCCCAATACCATCACAGATGCTGGCTTTTGAACTTTGCGCCTAGAACAGTCCGGATGGTTCTTTTCCTCTTTGGTGCGGAGGGCACAACGCCCACAGTTTCCAAAAACAATTTCAAATGTGGACTTGTCAGACCACAAAACACTTTTTCACTTTGCATCAGTCCATCTCAGATGAGCTCGGGCCTAGCGAAGCGTTTTTGGGTGTTGTTGATAAATGGCTTTGGCTTTGCATAGTAGAGTTTTAACTTGCACTTACAGATGTAGCGACAAACTGTAGTTACTGACAGTGGTTTTCTGAAGAGTTCCTGAGCCCATGTGGTGATATCCTTTACACACTAATGTCGCTTTTTGATGCAGTACCGCCTGAGGGATCAAAGGTCACTGGCATTGCCGCTTACGTGCAGTGACTTCTCCAGATTCTCTGAACCTTTTGCTGATATTATGGACCTTAGATGGTGAAATCTCTAAATTCCTTGCAATAGCTGGTTGAGAAATGTTGTTCTTAAACTGTTGGACACATTTGTTGACAAAGTGGTGACCCTCGACCCATCCTTGTTTGTGAATGACTGAGCATTTCATGGAAGCTGCTTTTATACCCAATCATGGCACCCACTTGTTCCCAATTAGCCTGTTCACCTGTAGGATGTTCCAGATAAGTGTTTGATGAGCATTCTTGAACTTTCTCAGTCTTTTTTGCCACTTGTGCCAGCTTGTTTGAAACATGTTGCAGGCATCAAATTCCAAATAAGCTAATATATCCAAAAAATAACAAAGTTTACCAGTTGTAACGTTAAGTATCTTGTCTTTGCAGTGTATTCAATTCAATTGAATATTGGTTGAAAAGGATTTGCAAATCATTGTATTCTATTTTTATTTACTATTTACACAACACGCCAACTTCACTGGTTTTGGGTTTTGTATATATATATATATGTATATGGCCAAAAATATAGGCACCCCTGCATTTCTGTCAGATAATGCACCACTTCTCCCAGAAAATTGTTGAAATTACAAATGCTTTGGTATTCACATGTTCATTTCTTTTGTTTGCATTGGAACACAAAAAACAAAAACAAATCTGTATTATTTATTTTACACAGAAGTCCAAAATGGACTGGATACAATTATTGACACCTTTTTAAAATTGTAAGAACTATCATATTTTTCGGAGTATAAGCCGCACCTGCCGAAAATGCATAATAATGAAGGAAAAAAACATATATAAGTCGCACTGGAGTATAAGTCGCATTTTTTGGGGAATTTTATTTGATAAAATCCAACACCAAGAATAGACATTTGAAAGGCAATTTAAAATAAATAAAGAATAGTAAACAACAGGCTGAATAAGTGTACGTTATATGACGCATAAATAACCAACTGAGAACGTGCCTGGTATGTTAACTCAACACATCATGGCAAGAGTCATTCAAATAACTATAACATATAGAACATGCTATAGGTTTACCAAACAATCTGTCACTCCTAATCGCTAAATCCCATGAAATCATATACGTCTTACGTGAATGAGCTAAATAATATTATTTGATATTTTACGGTAATGTGTTAATAATTTCACACATACGTCGCTCCTGAGTATAAGTCGCACCCCCGGCTAAACTATGAAAAAAACTGCGACTTATAGTCCGAAAAATACGGTAATTAACAGCCACAAAAGTCAACAAAAAAGTGAGTCTCAAGATTTCCACGTTCACATAACCACGGACGGAGTCACATAATTGGCCAATAAACTGGAATCCACTGATAAAACAAAATAATATCAGGGAAATTGACATAAATGTAAGTGAAATGTAATTGTGAGGAGAAGAAACATTTGATTGGGAAAATAATGTGTTCCGTAGCGCTCATTTATCCCAGACACACTCAACCGCCCCATCCTGAACTAATCAATATTGAGACTTGAAACAGCGATTAAACTATGAAGCTAAAGCTGGCAAGAACAATCCATACACCAACAAAACATCTCATCTACTTGTGTTGTTGTGAACGACATCAATGTAAAATCAATGTACAAACAGTGGTCGCAACTTGAGAGGCGCTCTTTTTTAACAGCCTCAAGTGAGTCACCTCTTTGCTCGTCAAGCTGAGAATAGCAGCAGAGCACACATCCCCCCTTCACAATAATAGCGCTCAGTGCCACATCCAGTCTGACTGCGCTAACAAAATAAAGGTTTCAAAAAAGTACCTTGCACAAGAATAATGTACTTAAAGCATTTATTGATAAGAGTTACAAAATTATTATGCTTTGACCTAATATACTGGTCAAAATAGTTCAAAGATGCATTGCAACAATAAATAAGAGGATTTTTGCATAAATTTCATTTTACACAAAAAAAAAAAATGTTTAAATGTTAAAAGCTGAATTATAAACAATTAAAATGGAAAAAAATGAATTTGATTGTTTTTATGTAACTATTGTTATTTAAATTTATTGATATTGCTATTATTGTTATTTCACTTGTTGTGGTTTATTTGTTACGAATTTATATTCAGGTTTTTTTAAACTATATTTAAAGTTATTTTTTGGTGCGACAATAAATACTCATGATTTCAAATTAAGAATCTTGTAAATACCGGTAATCGTGATTACAATATCAATCAAAATAACCGTGATTATTTTTATTTGCCATTATCGTCCAACCCTACCAAAAGTGGCAATCAAGTTTGGATCTTGACTACTCCCCCTACAGGTACTTTACTCTGCTGCAGTTACCAGTCAATCAATGTTTTTTTAACTCTAGGGATTGGCGCTTCAATACCTGCAGAGTTTTCCCCAGGCCCATGCAGTGAGCCAGGATGCAGCCGGATCCTGGACTTGAGTTGGCCTTCTTCATGGACTCACAGCAGCTGTCCCAAATGAACTGGACTCCTGTTGAAGAGGAATAAGGAAAATGAAAAGGTTTTATCTCAGACAATGCACTTGGTAGTTTGCATCCTGGGATAGGCTCCAGCTTCCTAGTGAGTTTGTGACCCTAATAAAGACAAGTGGTATAGAACAGTGGTCCCCAACCACCGGGACGCGGCCCGGTACCGGTCCGTGGATCGATTGGTACCGGCCGCACAAGAAATAAAACTTTTTTTTATTTTTTATTTTTTATATATATATATATTTTTTATATTTCTGGTTCCTACATAATATATATCAATATAGATCAATACAGTCTGCAGGGATACAGTCTGTAAGCACACATGATTGTATTTTTTTATGACCAAAAAATAAAAAAATTAAAAATAAACATGGGGATATTCGGCTTTTGGGTGAAATTTTAGAATGAACCAAAAGCACTATAACCCTTACAGGGAAATGTAATTTTCCTTTTCTAAACTTTTGGAGACTCATGTCAAACTGTTGACTGTTTCAGTACTTTTTGCACAACTTGCTAACTGTTATTCAAATAGGAAGCAAACAACAAAATTGGTATTCACACAATCCCTGTTATATTGTTCACATCTAACAACTGATCAACAGTACCTTGTCACTGCTCTCAAGAGAGAAGTGGCCACTGAGCTTGGCGTGTCACAAGCATGTTGCAAAAGAAATACAGAGAGACCGGTATTGTCACAGAAAGGCATACTGTATGCTTTTTCTGTGAAGTTGTCGTATTTGTTGTGAATTTTGCCATTTTGCTCCTTCATTGAGAACAGCAAGTTGTGCAAAGATTATTGAACAGTTCAACATGTGCATTCAGTTAAAAATTAAAGGAGGTCAAACGTTATCTGTAATAGTCTATAGTGCAGAAATTTCACCCAAAAGCCGAATATCACCAACTTTTTTGATCCAGCAGTTTTATATTCTCTGAAGGGAGACTCACTATAGCCATACTTGGAAAACCCCTGTGTAAGCATAAATGCAAACATATGAGTGTGCACCAACCGTCCACTTGATGAGGCTTGAGTCTGGTCACCAGTTTTTCATGCACTTCAACTAAAGGGGTCTTGGTCTTCTCATCCTGATCCAGAATCAGTTTGGTGGTGACGGAACATGCAACTTGAGACAGCTCATCATCTATGATGGTTATCTGTAAGTGTATTAATAATAATAATAATAATAATAATAATAATAATAATCATAATAATAATAATAATAATAATAATAATAATCATACAGTATGTAGCACCTTTCAAGGGACCAAAGGACACTTCATACAATATTTTTAAAACATTTTTAATAAAATTTGTTTTTACCACTCGTCTCTCCTCCATCTGTTGCTCCCTAATTGCCAACCGTCTGCATCGCTCCACCTCTTCACGCAGCGCTTCCTGGGTCTCAGCGCGGAGATTCCCATCTTCGATAATTTTGCGAATTTTTTTGCGTCTTCTGGGCGTGCCCTGGCTGTTGTTGACTTCGCCATCTGTGTCCTCTTTCGCGCTCTGCTTTAATAACACAAATGTTAGGACAGTCATAAGACGTCCACTGTCTTGCATCAGCCATCACATTATTAGTGTTACCTTCTCGCTGCTGGAGTCGGACAATAAAATGTACGGCACCTGGGACATTTCCTTGAATTTGGGGGATAAACTGGAGCAAGAAAACATACAAGATATACATGTAAAGTTGCATAAATGCACATCTTCAGTTAAAGGGGCTTTCTGCAACCTTTGAACAGATACCAGGATGGCTGGTTGCCTTTTTGGCATCATATTCTGCTCTATTACAGAACATAATGAGGTAACTACACCGGTGCATAACACGTGCATTAGCGTTGCATGTTCTTAGCTAATGACAGCGATTTGGCTAGCTAACATTAGTTATGACTAAAAATCTGTCCTATCATAACAAATTGTTGGTTGCTTCTCTTGGAGTACTTTTGTGTATGTATACGTGCTCCCTGTGTCTACGTTTGGACGAGACAGCGGTGAGTGACAAGCCTAAACGGCAAACAAATTTCTTGGACTGACGGAAAATTTGTAACAGTAATTGTGAAAAGCAAAGACACTTAAAAGCATATATGTTCTTTTAAACTAGAAATGATAACATTAGGTGAACAAATTAACTGTAAGCAAGTTGCAAACATGCAGCTAACTGTTATTCTTCGCATGTACGGTAAATTTTTGTGTTTTTTAAGTGATTGTGTTCTGATAAAGCAGAGGTCTAAAGCTCAATTCAAGGGGCCGCTGGAGGAAAAGTGTGGGTGAGGATGGGCCACAAAAAGTATTGACTTCAGAATCAGGTTTTAACCAAATAAAATGTGTTAATTACTTCTACCAGCACGTACAGCGACCCCGACAGGGGCCATTTGCGGCCCGCATCTCGAGTTTTGCTGGTCCGCAGCATATTGTCGAAATACTTTTTTTTTTTTTTTTACTGTAAGAAAAAAAGAGCAAAAAGACAAACACAAATTTTGATAATAAAAACTAACAACATAACACTGTCACCAATAACACAAAATTAAATTAAATGTCTTATAGTGACCCCCAAAGCCTAAAAAAGCCTGCAAGCTCTCGACCAGGGGTCACCAAATATTTTCACTCGGGGGCCGCATTGGGTTAAAACAATTTGGTCGGGGGCGGGGTTAATGTATGTATGTATGCCATCCATCCATCCATCTTCCTCCGCTTATCTGAGGTCGGGTCGCGGGGGCAGCAGCCTAAGCAGGGAAACCCAGACTTCCCTCTCCCCAGCCACTTCGTCCAGCTCTTCCCGGGGGATCCCGAGGCGTTCCCAGGCCAGCCGGGAGACATAGTTAGAACACACCCTCCGGTTCCCCTTCTTAAAGAGAGGAACCACCGCCCCGGTCTGCCAATCCAGAGGTACCGCCCCCGATGTCCACGCAATGCTGCAGAGTCTTGTCAACCAAGACAGCCCCACAGCATCCAAAGCCTTAAGGAACTCCGGGCGGATCTCATCCACCCCCGGGTCCTTGCCATCGAGCAGCTTTTTAACTACCTCAGCAGCCTCAGCCCCAGAAATAGGAGAGCCCACCACCGATTCCCCAGGCACTGCTTCCTCATAGGAAGACGTGTTGGTGGGATTGAGGAGGTCTTCGAAGTATTCCCTCCACCTATCCACAACATCCGCAGTCGAGGTCAGCAGAACACCATCCTCACCCTACACGATGTTGATAGTGCACTGCTTCCCCTTCCTGAGGCGGCGGATGGTGGTCCAGAATCGCTTCGAAGCCGTCCGGAAGTCGTTTTCCATGGCTTCCCCGAACTCTTCCCATGTCCGAGTTTTTGCCTCCGCGACCGCCGAAGCCTATGTATGTATATATATATATATATATATATATATATATATATATATATATATATATATATATATATATATATATATATATATATATATATATATATATATACATATACATATATAAATGCATTTTCCCATCGAATGTATATATTCGATGGGAAAATGCATTTTTAGACAATATGATTTGCCTGAGCGGCTAGGAGACACCGAGAGTAACAAGCGGTAGAAAATGGATTAGAAAGGACAGATTTTAAAAATTATAATACAATTTTTTATTAAAATATATATTTTTTTTTATAGACTTGGGACTTCCCACCGGCCGGATTTTGGACGCTGGTGGGCTGGATCCGTAGTTTGGGGACCCCTGCTCTAGACCGTTTTATATTCGGGCTCCAGTACTCTGGAATGCCCTACCGTTAATGGTTAGAGATGCAATCTATGTAAAAGCATTCAAATCCTGCACTTAAACTCATTTATATACTCCAGTTTTTATATAGACCCCTTTTTAAACCAGTTGATCTGTCGCTTTTCTGCTCTCTCCACGGGAGAGGATACCACTCTTCCATGCACAGCTGTGGGCTGACCTGGCTGAGCACAGCGGAGGAAGGGAAGATAACAAATTGCCATAGGGGTATGGCTATCTTCCCGTTAAGACTAGACTCCCACAACATCACCTACTTTTTTTAACAATTCTATAATTATACCCACTCGGCATGTCCTGCAGCCGATCACCCTGGGGATGGGCCGCAGTACAACTGCGGTCCCTTCTCAAGGTTTCTTCTTTTTTTCCCCATTGGGGGTGTTTTGAGTGTTTCCTTGCCCAGATGTAGTTTTAGATCAGGGGGTGTCATTGTGAGTTTGTCAAGCCCTTTGAGACATTTTTGATTTAAGGGCTGTATAAAAAAAAATATTGTTTGATTGATCAAAATGACCTCCCGCATGCTTTGACTTTTTAGTATGTGGCACTTGTTGGAAAAGAAAGAAAAATGGGATTCAAAATAGCCATAATGTAATTAAGAATGATATTTATTTAAGAATTATATTTATTATGTAAATGCTACAAACATTCACACACATCTTGTTCTACTGTTCTACACCATTTTTCTTACATTTATTGTTATTATTATAATTGTTATCATTATTCTGCCACTTTTCAACTGCGCAGAACTTCTTCCTTCTTCATCTGATTCATACCGTTCCAACTTCAAAATGTTCAGCCTATTAAGGACTCACGGGCTCTTTAACAAAAATGTTTTAAAAATTCCCAGATGTCCGGGAAATGTTTCCGATTGAATTGGCAATTTTTTAAACTTCCACAATTTCCACATTTTTCAACCGATTCAAACTATCCACCTTCAGCACACTTCACTCATCCTCAAAATCCAAACCCTTTGTTTTTTCGGTTTCACGGTCCACATTTTTGGACCAATTCCAACCATTCCACCATCAAAACAATACACTTACTCAGGACAACAAAGTTGCCCGTTTTATTTTTCCTAAAAATTTCCTGTTTTCCGGAAATTCTGGAACGGCAATTTTCAATTACAAAGTGTTACTACATCAACATTTCTTGAACAATTCAAAAATGTCAACACCAAACGATTCATCACAGCCAGGGAAATTGAGTTATTAGCTATAGCCAAAAAAAAACACATTTTTTTCAATTCATATTCAATAGAATGGACAATCTTGCCAAATTCCACAATTCCCACATTTCTCAAACGATTCAAACCATTCCACCTTCAACACACGCCACTGGAAATTAAAAATAACAAATTCCAAGTAAAAAAATACCAAGAATTCCTAGAATTCTTGATTTTTCAAAGCCCTATTCTCCTCTCTTGTTCTTTTGGCTTCTTCTTCCTCATTTTTCTACCCATTCCACCATTGACACATTCCACTTATCCTGGACATTCACACAACATTTTTCTCATGTTCCCCCAAATTTCCAGTTTTCCGGGAATTCCTCGAATATTGTAACAATAATTCTCAATTAAAAAGCATTACGACTTCAACATTTCTCAACCAATTCAAACAATTCCAACACCAACCAATTCAAACAATTCCAACACCAACCGATTCAACTCATTCAGGACATTCATGGTATTAATCACCTTCAAAAAGTTCACATTTCCTGAAATTACCAAATTAACAATTTGGTAATTTCCTTAAAAATTTACGGGGCGGTACCTCTGGATTGGCAGACCGGGGTGGCGGTTCTTCTCTTTAAGAAGGGGAACCGGAGGATGTGTTCCAACTATCGTGGGATCACACTCCTCAGCCTTCCCGGTAAGGTCTATTCAGGTGTACTGGAGAGGAGGCTACGCCGGATAGTCGAACCTCGGATTCAGGAGGAACAGTGCGGTTTTCGTCCTGGTCGTGGAACTGTGGACCAGCTTTATACTTTCGGCAGGGTCCTTGAGGGTGCATCGGAGTTTGCCCAACCAGTCTACATGTGCTTTGTGGACTTGGAAAAGGCATTCGACTGTGTCCCTCGGGAAGTCCTGTGGAGAGTGCTCAGAGAGTATGGGGTATCGGACTGTCTGATTGTGGCGGTCCGCTCCCTGTACGATCAGTGTCAGAGCTTGGTCCGCAATGCCGGCAGTAAGTCGGACATGTTTCCAGTGAGGGTTGGACTCCGCCAAGGCTGCCCTTTGTCACCGATTCTGTTCATAACTTTTATGGACAGAATTTCTAGGCGCAGTCAAGGCGTTGAGGGGATCCGGTTTGGTGGCTGCAGGATTAGGTCTCTGCTTTTTGCAGATGATGTGGTCCTGATGGCTTCATCTGGCCAGGATCTTCAGCTCTCACTGGATCGGTTCGCAGCCGACTGTGAAGCGACTGGGATGAGAATCAGCACCTCCAAGTCCGAGTCCATGGTTCTCGCCCGGAAAAGGGTGGAGTGCCATCTCCGGGTTGGGGAGGAGACCCTGCCCCAAGTGGAGGAGTTCAAGTACCTCGGAGTCTTGTTCACGAGTGAGGGAAGAGTGGATCGTGAGATCGACAGGCAGATCGGTGCAGCGTCTTCAGTAATGCGGACGCTGTATCGATCCGTTGTGGTGAAGAAGGAGCTGAGCCGCAAGGCAAAGCTCTCAATTTACCGGTCGATCTACGTTCCCATCCTCACCTATGGTCATGAGCTTTGGGTTATGACCAAAAGGACAAGATCACGGGTACAAGCGGCCAAAATGAGTTTCCTCCGCCGGGTGGCGGGGCTCTCCCTTAGAGATAGGGTGAGAAGCTCTGTCATCCGGGAGGAGCTCAAAGTAAAGCCGCTACTCCTCCACATCGAGAGGAGCCAGATAAGGTGGTTGGGGCATCTGGTCAGGATGCCACCCGAACGCCTCCCTAGGGAGGTGTTTAGGGCACGTCCGACCGGTAAGAGGCCACGGGGAAGACCCAGGACACGTTGGGAAGACTATGTCTCCCGGCTGGCCTGGGAACGCCTCGGGATCCCTCGTGAAGAGCTGGACGAACTGGCTGGGGAGAGGGAAGTCTGGGCTTCCCTACATAGGCTGCTGCCCCCGCGACCCAACCTCGGATAAGCGGAAGAAGATGGATGGATGGATGGTCATTTCCTTTGAAATTAATGGGACATTATTCAAAGCTCCAAAATCCCAAAATTACAACACCAACCTGTTCAGCTCATGAATTTGATTACATTGCGACATCTTAGAAGTATCTTGGAAGTAGGCTAACTGGGTTTTTTTTTAGCATTTAACTGGCAATTAACTTAATATGAATGCATTAGCCTTAAACTCGTGGATTTTTTTATTTGGCGCCATTGAACAGTATGCTAGCTGTTCCCCTGTTAGCACAACAATGTTAGCATGCCAACATTAGCATCCTAACATTTTATGCTAGCATTCTGGCTAATGTTGTACTTTTCACCCTAATAATTGATTTAGTGACTTGGCGCTATATAATTTTGGTAGGTGTTCTCCTGTTTGTTAATGTTCGCATGCTAAAAGTAGCAGGCTAAAGTTTTTTGCCATTATTTTAGGTAATGTTATACTTTTTTATCCTATAAATCATGGATTTTGTTACTTGGTGCCATCTTAGAAGTATCCTAGCTGTTCCCCTGTTACAGTGCTAATGTCTGCATGCTAACATTTTATGCTAGCATTTGAACTAAGTTTGTACTGTCTAACCAAATGATCATGGATCTAGTTGATTGGCACCATTTTTAAAAGCATGCTAGCCTTTCACCTGTTAGCATTTTATTGTTAGCATGCCGATGTTAGCACGCCAACGCTAACATTTTATGCCCGCATTTCAGAAAATTTTATACGTTTTAACCTAATATTCATGGATTTTGTTAGGTGCCATCTTAGAAGTATGCTAGCTGTTTCCCTGTCCAATGCTAATGTTACCACGCTAACTTTTATACTAGAATTCTATCTACCTTTGTACTTTTTAACTAAATCCACATAGATTTTCTTACTTGCCGCCATTTTAGACATATACTAGGTGCTACCGTGTTAGAATGTCAACTTTGTATGCTAGAATTTAATTTTATACATTTAAAGCTAATAATCATGGATTCCGGTACTTTGCATACTTTTAGAAGTAGGCTAACTCTTCTAACTATACCAACATTTAGCATTTTAAGATTCATACTACATTTCAGTACCTCTGGTCTTCACCTTTCAAACCAATTTCAATTTTTAAACGATTTCAACATTTCTACAACAAAACTATGTCAACATTCAAACTATTGTTACATTCATTCTACATTTCACTAGCGTTCCAGTTTAGCTTTAGCATTGGAGAATTGACACGCAATTTCTACAGAAATTTCATCTAGTTACTATTATATATTATGGCCACAATTAATGGTACACTAAACCATGAAATTAAGTAGAGGGCCAAAAAATATGGGCCTGCGGTCTGCACATAGCCCACGGCCACAAGTTTTAGACCCCTGTAATAAAAGAGAAAATATTTTTGCACGGTACTTCCTCTTAGCATGTTGGCCTATTGTTCTGTTCTGAAGCACATTTTGTCAAGTGTTGATCAGATCCTTCAGATAAGAAAAAGTGTATATTGTGGATATCCTTTTGTACCTTTTAAGCTGTACCTCCTCCTCTGATTCACTTAGCTCCTCGCTCATTGCACCATCATCCAGCTCTGACACATTATTCTCAGCATCCCTGCTCTCACCATCAGCTGCACACAAAGTAGCATGTTAGAATTCCATGTTCAATGTGTCGTGTATTAAGTGTCCTTACTGCTCAAGGGTTTGGGGACAAGTCTGTCCTTCTCTGGCTTCAGTGCTTCACTCCCTGATTCCACAATGTCGCTTCCCACAGCCTCATCCAGCGTCAGTTTGTGGCGCAGTAGGTGATGGTTTTCCACATTGGGTCGATCAGAATCAGAAGCGGGGGAGGCTAAATTTTCCCCTGCAGCAGTATATTAGTCATTTGAATCACTATGTAAGCATTAGGGAGGCTTGGGTCTCTTCGTGAACCAACTTGAGAGAATGTTTCACTTGTGCTTATTCAAAAGATACAAAGGCTGGTGCTATTTCCTTATTTGAGGCACACTCACCATTTTCCTCTTGTCCACTATCCACACTGGCTTGTCTTAGCTCCTTTTCAGCCTCAGAAGCAGGCCCATCGTCCTGTGTTTCCACATCTGATGAGAGATCATCATCCGAGGACAAGTTGGCATTGATTTGGGCCAAAAGTATTTTCTTAGCGATTCTTTTAAAAATGTAAAAGAGAAGGAGAGGGTACCTCAGGTTCATTTTATCATCAGTCGCATCAGCTTCAGCTGAATAGATAAATATGACATGGACTAAATCACTTCAATTTAGCGTAGCTTTATAAATATATATATATATATACATATATATATATACATATATATATATCTATATATATAGATATAGATATATATATATATATATATCTATATCTATATATATATATATCTATATAGATATGTATATATCTATATAGATATATATATATATAGATATAGATATATATATACATATCTATATATATATATATATATACATATATATATGTATATATATATATAGATATATGTATATATATATATATATATATATATATATATATATATATATATATATATATATATATATATATATATATATATATATATAAAATCGTTGAAGGAAATCTGTAATGTGCTAAACACAAATAACGAAATCTAATACCACAATACAAAGCTGCTGGCGGAGAAAGAAGATTGATATCTTGAAAAGACAAACACTTTAAACAGTAGACGTGGGAAGATATCTCAAAGAGCAAACATTTATTGAGCAAGCAAGTTGTATGCACAGATGCCACCAAAACACAACAAATTGTTATAGTGCTTCTACCGTCTCGCATAGGCGTTTCTTTTTATTACATCATTCCCTCTTGCTGAGTTTACCACCTCACATATACTTGATATAGTATTGAGACACAAGGCCCCTTAAACATACAGAAAGTCAAAAAGGAAGGAAACATGGAGTTGGTCCCCCGCCGCCTTTGCAGCTGTAACTGCTTCCACTCTTCTTGGAAGACTTTTTTTTTTTTTTACAAAATGTTGGAGTGTGTCTGTGGGATTGTTTTGTCAACTCATCCAGATTTGAGAGGTTAGTAATCACTTATGTCGGACATGAGACACGGCACAGGGAACCCATAGTTTTGTGCACTGAGGCAAAGAAAAACTCCAAACCATTCCAACATTGGAAGTGTACAATTGTCCAAAATGTCTTGGTAAGATGAAGAGTTTAGAGTTAGGTAAAAAGAAGGGGTCTCGACCGGCCCCTTACTAGTTAATTAGGAGGTATGTCCGTTTGATGAATCCATTTTTGTTCTTCCAAACATCCTGTGGCGTAAATGTGGTCTAACACATAAAGAACTACAACATATAAATAAAGACTGTACATCCGAAGTTGTGTACATTGTTTCTCCACACTACACAGCACATGGAACGGATTTCCAAGGTGTCTAAATGATCCTTTGTTTGAAAATGGTGAAAACACATCACCTTAAAATTCAATGTCGTCTTGAAAAGTCTGTAGCGGTTTTAATACAAATGTTTCCTTAGGACATCTTCCAGGCTTGAGCTCAAATTGTCCTTCCCGTGTCAAATCTCCCAGAAATCCTGATGCTTGTACCTTCCCTTGATCTAAAAGTGAGTCCCTCGATGGAGGGATGCAGCCATCTTCGCTAACACTGAATCCGATGTGTTAGACAAACTGGGAAAGTGTTACTTTGTTAGGGACGCAAGATAGCCGAATGCATGGACATTTTGCATGCCTTGGCCTTACTGAGCAACTAAAAACGGGATCTTCACATTCCTGCTGACCATTTTACTAAAGAGTGTAGGTTGTCACTAAAACTACAAACACAACTGAGTGGAGGGCTACAAAATCCCACATATAAGACATTCCTTCCTAACAGCACTGCAATCACTGCTGTGCTGTCAGAAAATCCGACCTGGAGAGAAAAACACGAGAAACATGGGCGTCATTAAAAAAAAAAAAAAAGACATTTTGGGAATTTGGGTATTTATAATTGTTGTTTCACAGCCCACTCTCGATTCTCAGATGTATAACATTGTTATTCAAGCTTTGGAAGAACTGACCTGCAACATTTAAACACAAATTGTCTCAACTTGAGAGAACTGCGACTGCTTTCTCAGCAGAGGGTGGGCACTGGAATGCAGCCAAAGTCCTCCATTTAAAAAAAGCTGCATTAAGCTTTAGAAAATGGTCAGCAGCAATGTATATCTGTGCATAGAAAGTGGGGTCAAACATACAATAACACTAATATAATGTTCAAAAGGAACTTCAGACATTTTTTGAGGAGGGGATACAGTGTTCTAAAATGGTTCTCACAGATTGCAATTACAGTAGCTCATTTAGCACAGCAGAACATCCACTGATTGTTTCCAGCTGTTTTGTTTTTTAGTTGTTTTCTTTCTAGTGGTGGCCTACTGGGAAAAGCCTTTCTGGGTGAAAGTACGGGTTGAGTTTCAGATGCATAAACCCACCCTTCACGTCAGGGCCAGGCCTTGAGCAGCAGTAATGAAATTCCATTCATCTTACTGGTGTGGTGACTAATATCTTGCAATCTCAGCAGATAAAGAACTGAGTTTGCACGCAGAGTGTAGCTGATCATGCAGAGGAAAGGCTCACAGTGGGCACTATCATAGCAGCAGAACTATATCCTCCTGACAGCCAGCGTCCTCTGCAGTACACTTTTGTGTTTTGCATAATATATTTTGGATGTGTAACTTATGTGAAAGGTGTAACTCTTGTGAAAAGAAGTAGACCAAAAACAAGTGTCCACTGCAGGGGGCGCCAGATCTCAGGAGGCTATAGTACAAGTTTCAGTCAGCACTCTTTACTCTAATCTTCAAGCATTTAGAGATAGCAGTTATGTGACACAGCATGAACGTGTTCCATAAGCAAGACTAAAGGGAGCAAGCAAGGTTTTTTTCATTTTAGAAGTTTTCTAATCCAAGGTGGCAGAGGTAGGCACGGTGAAAGGTCAAGAGAATTCTTTAACACCAGATCTACATTCAAAATGTCAAAAACTATTTGAGTATGTGAGACCATGATCGCTACTGATTTTGAATGACATCCAATCCGTCGTGACTGAGGGAGCGGAGGTTTAAATAATTCTGTATATGGAGTGATAAAAGACAGGCCAGTACGTACTGTCAACTACCCAAAAAGAGAGTAAATACCAGTTTTTTAAGTATTATGTCACAATACAATTTATTATTCATTATGGTGGCAAGTGCAAATCACAGAGGCTTGGTGTTGAGGCCTTCAATGTTGCAAACTTTGCACCAAAAACAACATCAAATCGGCATGCACCACAAATGACATCTTTTGCAACCAGATGCCATTTGCGTCGTATAAAGCAATTGGAAATAATCTTGTTTTCAGCTAATCATATGACAAGATTATGTCCATAACAAAAGCTTGAGATTAACAGATATGCATGATTTTATTTTTCATATGACTTGTGGACGAGTAAAAAAATAAACGTTTCAACACTGGTATTCATCACAAACCAATGGAAAGGCAGCTTGGTTAAAATATAAATCTTTTTTTTTTTATTTAAACAGGGCCTGTTGAAAGGACAGATATTCAACGTTTTAAAAACTAATCATAAACAGAAAAATGGGCTTAAAACCCTTTCATTCTACATTGATATTTGATTAAGTAATATATTAAGAAGTCTTATTTGGATTAACGCTAAATTAACACAACGATAACCCATTTATGATTCAATGCATAGGGCTCAGGACAGTGAATCAATCCCAACTGGACTTTAGATTGTTCTAGGAGATGTTTCGCTTATCATCAGAGCAGGCTTCATCAGTTCATGCTTCCAGACATAGAGAAGGCAGACTAGACAGTATGTGAGCATTAACTGATAAGCCTGTTTGAGGCAAATGTCTTCTAAGACAATATGAACAGTCCACTTGTGGTGGATTCAATGCCCTGAGGATACAATGATGTAGATGAATGAATATTCACTAGCATAGTCAATGAATAGTACAAAACAACAACAATGAAGTTGAAGGTGAAGCATTTAAGTTTTATTCTTGCCAACAAATTTGCCTACAACAAACATGTTGTATTGATTCAAAGAGACTTTTAAAATTATTTATAAAAATGTGTTGATCTTTAAGTAAACATGATAGGGGGCAAAAATCTAACAGGCAAGATTTAAACTTCATTACTTCACCGGTAAAAGTGTGTCACATTTGCATCATTTGAAAGTGCTGCCCACTGCAGTACAATATATCTGTGTACCAACACAGCAGGCTGGACTTTGTTATTCAGTTAATATACTTTCACCGGATGGAACACCTGTCGTACATAAACAGGTTAGACTGTAAGGCAAAAACAGTCCCTTATTTCACTGCATCTTCCTTCAAATCAAGTAAGATGATAAACTATGATATACATTTGAATAAATCTTTAACATTTGCATGTACAATGATTGTTACACTAAATAAAACGGTCCCTTGGGATTTCTACCACTAAAATGTGTATTTGATTGCCGATGCTCTGCTGCAGCTACGTTTTGGTCGCATATGAAAGGACCGTAAGTTACTCTTGATGGGGTGCGAGTTGGTGGTTTGAACACAGGGTTTGCGTCTTGCAGCCTTTCTCCCAAACTTTTGTTGTTTTACACACTCTACATCCAGGCTTTTAGAACCATACCTATTTTCGGGGTCGTCGTCATCCCCTGCTGCCCAGGTGGGGCCAGATTGGTCCTCATCTCCTGTAAAACAAACACAGAATAAAGGTTTAAAAATACATTGTCCTACTGAGGGTTACAATGTGTAGCTCTATCAATCACAAAACAGCAGTTGTTTATGACACTCGTGATGCTTGTTTTGCATGTTATAAGCTAGAACTAGTATCTGGCAGTGCTTAATTTTGCCAATGTTGTGAGCAAATCCATGTCAAGCCAAGTAGTGGAAAAGGCCCTTTCGCATTCTCGGACTCACCAGATGATTGATGGAAGACAGCTGGTCCCAGTAGCGCCATATCTTCTGTGATTGGTTTTATTTTCTGATCATCCACATCACTACCAGAGTCGTCATCATTGTCATCCTCGCTTGATGACGTCGTCATCTCTATCGCTTCCTGGTGAGAACGGATCTTTGGTCTTCTGGCAGGGGCCATCCCTTGCTTCCTCGAAAACCCTTCAGTCTCACCCTTGACAAGGTGGATCTTGCCAATGGAGCCCAGGGTTTTCAGGTGCTCCACTTTATCCTGCAAGTCTTGATCGTCGCTAGAGGAATCTGTGCCCCTTTCTCGTTGTGCCTTAGCAATGGAGTCAGAATCGGGCGAACGGTCCAGCAGCTTGCGTTTGCGACGAAGCCTCTCCGGCGATATTGGGGTGTTCTTTGTGAGCCAGAAAAGACACTTCTTGGCCACTTTGGTAGTTGCTTGACCGCCATCTTCATCACTCTGGTGTTCATCAGAGCTTTGAGTCAGAGCTGCCCGCTCAAGAAGTACGGCAGGGATTTCATCTGAGTCTGAGTCGTCTCTAGCCTGGTTTAGGCTTAGTTCTTCTGTGGTTTGGGCTGCAGTTGAGCGAGGGGGTTCTTCTGGGTCTGAGTCACTTTCACTGTCAGCAGGTGAGTGAGATGTTTTACCCTTGACATCACTGGGGCGACGCAGAGGGGTTGTTTTCACACGAGGAGAACGTCGATTGCCTAGTTCCTCTTCTGTGTGGAGCAATGTGCTTGGGTGGTCTTTGCTATCAGCAACAACCATCTCTTCATTCTCTGACACATCTTTGTCTTTATTCTCGTCTTCATTTGTGTCTTCTGGCCCCTCTGGAGCATCTAAGCAGGCCTCCTGCACAACAGGTACTGGCGTAAGTTGGACCACTAACTTTTTTCCCATGTCTATATCACTGTCGGGAGACTTTGGCGCCATATTCTGTGAAGGAGAATCCCCTTGCTCATTTGAGCAACCCTCCTCAGTGATGATTTTACAGTCAGAGTCGTCATCTTCCACATATTCATCAGACAACTTTGGCAAATGATTCAGGCATCCGTCATTTGTGACCTTGGCCTCTGCTTCAGTTGCAGGTTGGCCTGTAAAACTGTCACTGAGTAACCTTTCCCAAAAGCTGGAAATGTCCAAGTCGCTAAATTCTTCTTTAAGGTTTTCCTCGAGTGCAGCAAGAGACGTTCGAATTGCTTTCACCACTGTCAAAAAAGACTTCAGATAGAGGCTACGAACACCTGCTGCTTGTTTAGTCTTTGTCACAGTATGAATGAAATGAAGGAAATGTGTGTTCACGTTGTTTGTCGAGTCCACTAAATATTTGACCTTAGTGGTCATATCTTTGGAGACTTGTAGCGTGTTGTAGTTGAAGACAACACTACAATCCATGCTAGTGTGGTCCCATTTAGCCAGGGGAAGAATTTGAGGTAGCGGCATCATGCCATCAATTTCAGATTTCCCCGGCTCTGTGCGGTTCCTTTTGCGGTGATGTTGCCACAGGTCCATGTTCTCCAGCACGTTGTCGCAAGCAATCACAAGGCCAAAGAGAGGCTCCGGATTACAGACATAGCAGTACCACTTGCTCTCCAAGATACCAGAGAGCTCCTTTCGCCCCAAATTTCTAAGAATGCACTTCTTACAGAAGGCATTACTGCAGAAATCACAGCAGATTAGGTTGCCCCCTTCTGCGCACCATCTGTGTGAGTGAAAAAACAGTCAATAACGAATGGTAACTTTAATCACAGCATGAAAACAAACGACAAAAAAAGAATATATTTATATTACAGGTCTAATCTTACCGGCACTGCTCATCCATTCCATCTCCATCCTTGCTGATGTCATCGCTTGAGTAATATTTGTAACAAGACTGTAAAAACAAAAGATCAGACAGAAAAATTACAATGTTTACTAACCGTATATTAGACATAGACAAGAATAACAATGGAAGAGAGCTTTTGAACAAGATACACGCTTGAAATATCAAAGACATATTGACATTGACTGTTACAATGCATCCAGAAAGTATTCACAGCACATCACTTTTTCCAGTTTATGTGCAGCCTTACTCCAAAATGGAATTAATTCATTTTCATCCTCAAAATTCTACAAACAATAGCCCAGAATGTCAATGTGAAAAAGTTTTTAGAGCAGTTTGCAAATGTATCAAATTTTAAAACTAAGAAATCAAATGCACATTAAGTATACATAAGTATTCACAGCCTTTGCTCAATACTTTGTTAATGCACCATCGGCAGCAAATAGTGTGTGTGTGTATATATATATATATATATATATATATATATATATATATATATATACACACACACATATATATACACACACACATATATATACATATACACGTATGTATACATATACAGTATATATACGTGTATACATATATATGTACTTGTATATATACGTGTATATGTATTTATACGTGTATACGTATTTATATACGTGTATACGTATATATACGTGTGTATACACATATACATACATGTATACATACGTGTATACATATATGTACGTGTATATATATGTATACACGTATATATACGTATACACGTATATATACGTATACACATGTATGTATACACATGTATATATACATATACATGTGTATATATACATATATACGTGTATATATACATACATACTTGTATATGTATATATACCTATACACATTTATATACATATACACGTTTATGTATATTATA